>NW_007249940.1:226753-234445 GCF_000164805.1 Carlito syrichta | reverse complement strand
GGCTGTTCGCCTTGCACCTATCCCGCGCAACTCGAGCCTCTTCAGAGCCCCAGCCCCAGCCCAGCTCCAGCCCCAAACCCTGCGGCCGGCAGAGGATGGAAGACAAGAAGCGATTAGAAAGGACGGTGAAGAAAACAAGAGTGTGACAGTGAACAGTGGGAGCAAAGAGAGGCAGTGGGCACGCCCGGGGTGGGAGGAGGGAAAGGGAGAAAAGAAAGGAGAAAGTCCGGAGTAAGCATCCAAGTCCCAAAGCACAGCTCGGTCACCCCCGCTGCACGTAGTGTTAGTGTCACTTGAGCCCAGTTAAGTGAAACCTGAGCCACTTGGCCTCAAATACACTGGTTTCTGAACTGTTGGAGTGTGAGCAAGCAGGTGCTTAGAGCTCCACACCTGAGACCACTCCTGTAAAGTTTGTACAAAGCAGTTGGGGGAAAGGCCACAATGTGGTGCCTTTAATACCAACCTAATCACACACCAGCAGTTTTCCGAGATTATGGTAAAAAGTCAGTACTCTTTCTTTATAGACAAATTTTCAAGCCCGATTAAATTCACATAACTTGTAGCTAGCTGTTCCCTCAACTTCATCTTATAGCCCCAAGAAAGCATTTAAAAGCCAAAAATAAAGCCCTAACCAACACTCCACCGGCTCAAAGATGTTAATTATGCGTTGGGACTTGCAGCGGGTTTTTTGGGATTTTGGGGTGTGTGTGTGTGTGTGTGTGTGTGTGTGTGTGTGTGTGTGTGTGTGTTGGCTTGGGAACAAAGCAATGAGAAATATATCTGTAGTGCACAGATCTTATAAGTAAATAGGACAGGTAATGTACTACTTAGTACAAGTTGAAAGACTTTGTTCAAGTATATAATCAAATAGTTCTTAATATTCATTTTTAATTTTCTCGATTTAAAAATGCTTAGGTGGATGAGGAAGTGTATGATTAAGGCAATCCCATTCTAGGCACCTAAGATGCTGCCTAATTTTAAAAATGACAATAATCAATAGAACTGAACCTGATAGAAAGTATAAGTTATTTGCATTGTGTCTACACCATGCCAAAACATCTAGACAAAGTCAGGTATCTGCATATTTGGGAACTGCAGATTGATTTTTGTCACCTTTGATCTAAATGTGTGGGATTTTGCAAATTGCTGGGAGCTGTTCATTCCACTCAGAGAAAACAAAAACAAAAAGAAGTTTATTCATGTAGTAAATATTGAGCCTCTGTGCCAAACTATGTGCACAACTCTACTTCTGTTAAATCCAAGGCTTGCACAGGAAGTATGCTTCTCACTCTCAGAGTTCATGAAGTAAGTCAGATATATGTACATAATCTGGTAAATAGCTACTATGTATTGAACACTTTTTAGGTGCCCAGTACTGTGTCTCGTCTTACCCTATAATCTTTCAAAATAATATATTGTCTCATTTGATCTCCACAGCAATGCTCTGAGGTTACTCATTTACAGATGAGGCTATTGAACCTCAGGAGCAACTTGTCCAATATCACACACCAAAAAGTGACACCAGGATTGGAATGTAGGCAAGTCTGATTCCCAAAACTATGACATTATGCTGTACTGCCTCTCAGTAGCAATATATGATAACAAGGTTAGTGATGGACAAAAGATAGTGACATGAAACTACAGCAAGTGGAACCAAGGTTAAACAGAAATCAGAACTTATTTTTTGTGGATAGATTGAGAGACACTGAAGTAATAATGTTACCAAGGAAAGACAAAGAATCTCCTTCCAAAATGATTTTATGAGGTAGATCAACGTCTGGGATAGTTGCGTGCAGCCTAAAGACAAACAATATAGTTTAATTGATGTGTGTTATGTGATTTCATCCTCTCAAACCTCATCACCATTAGAACTAACCTTATGTTTGAGGCAAATAACAATTCATTGTCAACTACTAGTGGAATACAAAAAAATGCACTAACATTTTTGTCTATGTTGCAGAAGAGAAAGCAGATTGTTTTTTTTTTAAAAAGCTTTACAACAACTGGTACGCTGTTAGGATGTTTTGTACTTTATCCTTAACTATCACAACATACCTTTTAATTTTTTTGAAACTGAATTGAATACAATATCAGACAGTAGGTACCTATTTACTCCCCACCCCACTAAAGTAATCATTTCTAGAGTAGAGAAAACCAGAGCCATTTAATGACATCACACAACAGTTTAGCACAGGAAGCAAAGTAGGATACCATGGATGGCTGCTTCTGCTAGGGGAATTTAGGAAAGCAGAATGTAAGCTCCCGATTTAGAATTTGGCCAGTAGACAAGAGTCTAACGCCCCTACTCTTGTGAAAATAGCAAGGAATCTTTAATAAGCACCAGTAGTCATGTCCTTAGTTCTGCATTTCATCTAAAAGACAAGCACTATCATGGCTATCGTGCCAGCCTAAGGGATTGATGCAATGGGAAATCCAAAGACAAGGACACCCCAGCTGAACTATAAAAATAGCTTTTCCCCCAAGGATTTTTAGTTCCAATTCCAAACCTCACGGGCATCAAGAAAATAGACAAATCCAGATATGACCATTGCAAAAAGACATTTTTACCTGACCGTTAGAGGTTACTAAGTATTTTGTTGTACAGGTTGGCTAAAAATGAGGGAAACACTAACCTTTTTCTCTGTGTTAACTTCTCCTGAGCTTGGATTATCTCCCAAACTAACCTTGACCTCAAGATGCTTTATAAATCCCCTGGCAAGTAGTGGTGGTGGTGGCAATGCCCCCTTTTGAGGCAGGGTAGAGCTAGTGCAGTTTAGGCATAGATAGATAAATTTCTTGTAGGCGGGTTTTAGAAAGCATCCAGACATCCTGTCAGCAGGCTAAGCGGCCCTTCGGGCTGCGTTGTGAGTTTAATATGGACTCCCAGTTCACCCCACCCTCTCTGCTCGCCAAAGGAAAACTTTATCAAGGTGGTTCCCAGAATCAAAAAGCCATAAAAACAACGATAAGACCCACTTTTAGCTCATGAACTTGTTAATTGAAAAGGTCTGGCAAGGTTCCCTGGAAAAGACCACCCTGGAAAAGGCGGAGGGATGTCGATACCTGGGCTCCAGACCTATTGTAAAAAGCAAAAAGTGTGGGTTTCTCTCACCCATGCCAACTCTGGCATGTCTATCTTTCTCCTCTTCTTTCTCTAACAAACTTTGTTTTTAAACTTTGCTGGCCACTCTAAAATTCATTTTAGGTTTGAGTCAAAGAATCCATGAGTTTTGTGCCGCACCCCATCCGGCATCACTTTTAGCCTTTGAAGAAATGCCTCTCTTGGCCTTGTTTTCTTGCAGAGTCATCAACATGAAAATAAACATGTTTCATTCAAACATAAATGAAATTCACAGAATAAATTTTCTGTGAAAAAAATTTTACATCTATGCAAAGTGCACACTGGATAGGAAAATTGACCTTGCTCAGAATTCTCTTGACTCGAAGTATAAAGGTCAAATTATGATAGAGCACATGTGTTTCTTCCCAACTGTTGGTATTGGAGTGAAGTGATAATACCCTCCAGAGGAAACTTTAAGGTGCCCTCTTCTCTTTATAACTATCAAGCTGGAAGCTAAAGATTTCTTTTAAATAATAATAAAAAAAAATAGACCATAGTATCTTTGTCAACAAAGCACATTCAAATTGTAATCATTTCTGCTACATCTGCCTCTAAATTGCTTTTAACTAACTTGTTAAAGGCTTTGTTTTACAGTTGTGGAAAAACTACTTGAACAGAGGTTATATATATTATTTACTATGTGGTAAAACTAGGAATTGAATTATGTCCAATAGTTAC
Source organism: Carlito syrichta (assembly GCF_000164805.1). Taxonomy (NCBI): domain Eukaryota; kingdom Metazoa; phylum Chordata; class Mammalia; order Primates; family Tarsiidae; genus Carlito; species Carlito syrichta. The sequence goes on along the minus strand of NW_007249940.1, from coordinate 230,646 downwards.
TGATTGTATTATTCCTTCAATTTATTATCATGTTTACAACATAGCTATTTTTTTATTTCAGAAAATGAAAATAAGCATTATTTGATGCAATAGTGAACTTGTTAATGTTGAAAAATTATTTTCTTAGGTTTTTGGTGGTGTGGATAAGATGAGGAACATTCACATAGTTCATTGAAAAAGAAGCCATTTATACCCAAACAAGTGTTATTTTTATCCTGTCATCAAACTTTCTCAACTGTCATCCTTGAACAACTGCAGAATGTAATATTCTTAGCTACCACTTTGATCTAACCTTGTACACATAGAACACATGGTTGTGGTGGTGGAGGTAGTGATCAGTTTCCTTTTATATTTGAGTGAAGATGAGTACATACTGGAATGTTTACCTACTTTTCAATTCAAATTGATAAATTGGTTTTTGTTTTCCTGATTACAAAACAAATTCTTCCCTCCCAAATTCCTTCTTTATCTAATGAACATGTTTATGAGCCAAAACACCATGATCTACCTTGGACTGTTTTCTAGTTTCATTTACACCTTCTATTGTCAACTGAAGTACAAACTAAATGAATGTTGTTTTGCTACCTATTTCTGAGACAAAGTTCTATAAGCTATCTAATGCCATTTAGATATGCTAATATCTACCCTGAATATGGAAGAATTAATAAAGCAAGCTGGTTGTAGATTGGAGAGAAAACCTTTTTAGGGAGGAGATGATTAAAAGTAGTATTATTTGGAGCAGTTAGAGGAGTTGAGCGCAACCAAAGCATGAAGGTGCTTATTATACTTTGGAAAATCTTATTTTCCCTTTTTCTTCTATAGAATTAATCTGCTAGACTCTATGCATACATTGAGGTGTGAAAATGTGTATACTACAGCTCATCTGTGTCCCACCTCTAAATTTAATTGCAAAAAAGCATATTTTTCTATAACTAATCTTATCCTGTCCTGGAGCACCTATTCCAGTTGGTTGGAGGAACAGGTTGGGCAGAGTGAGGGTTAACACTATCCATTAATATATAAAAGTCTGTTCTGAATTAAAAGGCTCTTTTGTGCAAATAATTGATTTAAAGTTCAAACTCACTCATGGCACTGAGGAGCTGAAATCTGATCCCCATAACCTCTGCTGGATCCTGGTTGAAGTGTAGCTCATTTTGCCTCACTCCATCCACTGCTTAAACGTCCACAATTTACAGCTTACTCTCTCAGCATAAGCAATGCACAATAATTGTGTCAGAAAGCTCAGCCTTCTATCCTTATTTACTGTTCAGGATTCTTACCCCAGCTTCTAGTGGTGCCAAATAACCCTCCAAACTTCAGCCAGATGCTCCATCCAGCCCCTGACATTGGCTGTCCATCTCACAGCCTCTTCTTTGTAGCTATTCACCCCATGCCACAGCAACTGCCTGGCAAGTAGGCTGCTGCTTAATCCTCAGCTGCCTTCTGCAACCTCCACAAGATTCCACAAGGCTGGATTTTTTTCATGATACTCGACAGGTCTCTAAAACCCCCAAGCTGCCATTTCTACTGCAGACACCTCATGGTAGTATATGGTTTTTTTAAGGGTCTTGAAATTTCCCATACTGCACTCTGCTCGGTGGTTCTCCCAGACTTCTCTGGTACATTCTTTCTTCTTCTTTTTATTGAGATATAATTCACAAAGCCACCCATTTAAATTTTACAAGGAAATGGTTTTTAGAATATTCATGCAGTTGTACAACCATCAACATAATCAATTTGGACACTTCACAACCCTAAAAAGAAATCCTGTACCCATTAGCAATTGTTCTCCATTCCTCCTCACTATCCTCAGCTCCAGACAACTATTAATCTCCTTTCTGTCTGTATAGATTTACCTGTTCTGGACAATTCTTTTTTGAGTTGTTACCCAGACTGGAGTGCATGATCACAGCTCACTACAGTCTCAACCTCATGGGCTCAAGCAATCCTTCCGCCTCAGCCTCCCAAGGAACTGGGACTACAGGCACACACCACCATGTCCAGCAAATTTTTTTTAATTTTCATTTTGTAGAGACAAGGTCTCACTTAGTTGTCCAAACTGGTCTCGAACTCCTGGACTCAAGCAATCTTCCTGTATTGGCCTCCCAAAGTGCTGTCATGACAAGTATGAGCCACTGCATCCAGCCTGGACATTTGATATAAATGGAATTATGCAATATTTATTTTTTTGTGTCTGGCTTATTTCACTTAGCATAATATTTTCAAGGTTTCTTCATGTTATAACGTCTATCAGTATGTCAATCCTTTAAGATGACTGAATAGTACTCTATAATATGAATCTATCACATTTTGTTTATCCATCCATAAATCAATCGACATTTGGATGTTTTCACTTTTTGGTTATTATGAGTAATGCTGCAATGAACGTTTGTGTACAAGTTTTTGTGTAGATGTATGTTTTCATTTCTTTTGGATATATACCTAGTTGTGGAATTGCTGGGTTATAATGTAACTTCATGTTTAGCCTCTTAAAGAACTACTAGACTATTTTCTTTTCTTTTCTTTCTTTCTTTCTTTCTTTTCTTTTCTTTCTTTCTTTCTTTTTTTTTTCTGAATTGAAGTCTCACTCTGCTACCTAGGATGGAGCGCAGTGGCATGCTCACGGCCACCCCAGCATCATCCTGCTGGGCTGCAGCGATCCTTCTGCCTCAGCCTTCCAAGTAGCCAGAACTACAGTCACGCACTACCATGTCCAACTAATTTTTTGTTTTATTGTAGAGATGAGGTCTCAACCAAGTTGCACGGGCCAGTCTCGAACCTGCAAACTCAGGCAATTCACTTGCCTCAAACTCCCAAAGTGCTGGAATTACAGGCTGAGCCACTGAGCCTGGGCCTTAGACTGCTTTCCAAACCAATACCATTTTAGAATCCCACCTTCTGTTTCTAAGAGTTCCAATTTTCCACATCCCTACCAACAGTTGTTTTCATCTTTTAAAAATTATTATTATAGCCATTCTAATGATGTGAAGTAGTATCTCATTGTAGTTTTGACTTGCATTTCTCTAGTGACTAGCATTGTTGAGCATCTTTTCATGTGCTTATTGGCTATTTTTATAACTTTTTTTGGAGAATATCTATTCAAACCCTTTGCCCATTTTTATACTGAGTTATCTGTCACCTTATTAATGAACTGTAAGTTTTCTTGATATATTCTGATTACCAGTCCTGAATCAGGCATATAATTTTCAAATATTTTCTTTCATTCTTTGGTTTGTATTTTTCCTTTCTTGATGGTGTCTTTTGAAGCAAAAAAAGTTTTTATTTTTGACATAGTGTGATTTATCAATTTTTACATTTATTGCTTATGCTTTTGGTAATATATCTAAGAAGCTATAGCCAAATATGAGGACATAAAGATTGACACCTGTTTCCTTTTAAGATTTCTATTGTTTTAGCTCTTACATTTGGGTCTCTGATCCATTTTTTAGTTAATTTTTGTGTATAGTATAAGGAGGAGATTCAAGTTTATTATTTTGTATGTGGTTAGTGAGTTGTTCCAGCACCATTTGTTGAAAAGATTCTTCCTTTCCCATTGACATGTCTTAGCAACCTTGTTAAAAACCAATAAAAAAATGTGAAGGTTTATTTCTGGACTCTCTATTCTATTCTATTGATCTATATGTTTATCCTTATATTAACACCACACTGTCTTGATTACCATTGCTTTCCAGTAAGTTTTGAAACTGGGAAGTGCTCACCCTCCAAATTGTTCTTCTTCTTCTTCTTCTTCTTCTTCTTCTTCTTCTTCTTCTTCTTCTTCTTCTTCTTCTTCTTCTTCTTCTTCTTCTTCTTCTTCTTCTTCTTCTTCTTCTTCTTCTTCTTCTTCTTCTTCTTCTTCTTCTTCTTCTTCTTCTTCTCTCCTCCTCCTCCTC
>NW_007249940.1:213803-226612 GCF_000164805.1 Carlito syrichta | reverse complement strand
CTTCTTCCAGACTGGGTCTCACTCAGGCTGGAATGCAGTGGCACAATCATAGCTCAATGCAGCCTCGAACTCCTGGTTTCTAGCAATCCTCTTGCCTCAGCTTCCCAAGTAGCTGGGACAACAGTGCATACCACTACACCCAGCTAAGTTTTTATTTTATTTTATTTTTAGAGATGGTGTCTCACTATGTTGCCCAGGCTAGTCTTGAACTCCTGGACTCAAGCAATCCTCCCACTTTGGCCTTCCAAAGTGTAAGTTCCCTACACACAAACCTTCAAGTTGTGAACTTACTTTCTTTCTCTTTTTCTTTCTTTCTCTTGTTCTTTCTTTCTTTCTTTCTTTCTTCTTTCTTTCTTTCTTTCTTTCTTTCTCCTTCCCTCCCTCCTTCCTTCCTTCCTTCCTTCCTTCCTTCCTTCCTTCCTTCCTTCCTTCCTTCCTTCCTTTTGAGCTGGCATCTCACTCTGTTGCCCAGGCTAAAGTGCAGTGGCATGCTCACAGCCACCCCAGCATCGACCTGCTAGCCTCCAGCGATGCTTCTGCCTCAGCCATCCAAGTAGCCGGAACTACAGGCACACTATCACATCCAGCTAATTTTTTATTTATTGTAGAGACAAGGTCTCGCCAAGTTGCACGGGCTGGTCCCGAATCTGTGGGCTCAGGCAATCCACTTGCCTTGGCCTCCCAAAGTGCTGGGATTACAGGCTGAGCCACCAAGCCCAGCCAAGTTGTGAACTTTCAAAGATGTGAATATGTGTTTGCATGTCCAGTCGTGTAAGTTAGTTCATGTATCTGGCATACATTGTCAAGTACATGTGTCTTCTATAAGTGGTTGTGCTTTTGTGTACTTTACTGTATAGAGTACAGTCGTACAGTATCTTTATTTCAAGTCCAGGATGTCCAGAAGCAAGCATAAAGCAGCAGTGATGTAGCTGATACTTCTAAGAAGAACCAAGTGGTAACAGTGGAAACAAAAGTGAAAATAATTGAGAGCAGAGTAAAGTGAAAAGATGGTAGACACCACTCATTCTTATAGCGTGAGTCATTCAACCACTGGCATGATTCTAAAGAACAAGGACAAGATCATGAAATATGTGAAGTCTTCTGTGCCAGTGATGTTGACAATATCAAAGAAGTGTGGAAAAGTGATGGAGGAAATGCAGAAACTTCTTGGTGTGTGAATGTAGGATCAGCATCAGAGTCGAGTCCCGCTCAGCCTAGTGCTGATTCAAGAAAATGTTAAAAGCTCTTCTGAAGACTTTAAGAAGAAACATGGTGAAGAATCAGGAGGTGCATCGTTTAATACCAGCCATGGCTGTTTTCATGGGTTCAAGGCTAGAGTTAATCTTTGCCATGTAAAAGTAAGTGGAGAGGCAGCAAGTGCAGATATGGCAGCTGCCCGGGAATTTCCTGAAATGCTTCAAGAAATTATTGATGAAGGTACATCTTTATTCAAGTAGGTTTTTTTTAATCAATAGTTTTTATTATGATATTGTGGGGTACGGTTAAGGGTTAGGTATACAAATATGCTTCGTTCAGGCACACTTGTAGATAAGGGGTGTCTCCCCATCCCCAGACAAATATTTACTACCATTAATCCCATCTCCCTTCTCCTCCCCCTCATAGTTTCCCACCACTATCAGTCATTTTCTTATAGTATTATGTTGGATGTTCAAGATCCACTATATGAGTGAGAACATGTGATACTCAGATCTTTGTTTCTGTGAAGGGTCACTCAGTATTATAGACTCTAGTTCCATCCAGGTTACTGAGAAATTCATTATTTTGTTCTTTTCTATGACTGCGTAGTATTCCATCATGTGTATGTACCACATTTTTTTAATCCAGTCCTCTTTTGATGGACAGCATGGTTGCTTCCAGGTTCTTTCAAGTAAGTTTTTAATGTGGATGTGACAGGACTGTGTTGGAAGAGGATGCCAGACTGAAGTTACATCAGTAAGGAGGAAAAGTTGATGCCAGGTTATAAAGCAGCAAAGGATAGGCTAGCTCTCTTGTTTGGTGGCAATGTATCCAGCAATATGAAGCTGAAGCCTCTCTTAGTTTATCATTCAGGGAACCCAAGAGCCCTTTAAAACATAGGCAAGGGCTCTCTTCCTGTTGTGTAGACATGTAACGCCAAAGCCTGGGTTACACAGGCTGTTTTCCAGGACTGGTTTTTCCACCTCTTTATTCTGGAGGTAGAGAAATATTACTTGGTGAAGGACATCACATTCAACATTCTTTGCTGCTCAACAATACTATAGGCCAACCCCCCCCATTTATGGATGACTTTAATTCCAACATCAAAGTACTGCATCTACTACCAAATACTACATTGCTCATCCAACCTATAAACCCCGGGAGTTATAATGACTTTCAAGAAATATTATTTATGTCATATTTCTGTCAGGCAGTGAAGGCAAGTGATGAATCAAGAACAACCTTACAACAATTTTGGAAGGACCATAACATCTACAAGGCCATAAAAAACATTGACTTTGCTTGGCGTGAGGTTACGGCTGTCACCATGAGTGGGGTTTGGAAGAACCTTTGCCCACAGTTTGTTCACAATTTTTGTGGATTTGAAAAGTTGGATGAGGAGTCCAGAGAGGTCTTCAACAACTTAGTAACCTCAGTGAGAAGCTGAAACTAGATCTGCAAAAGACAACTTCATTGAACTCCCTCCTCTGCAACATGAGGAGCTTACCATTGAAGACCTGATGGAATTGTAGACCCAGAGAAAGGACGAAGAGAGACAAGAGGACGAAGAAATAACTGAGGAACTGAAGAGATTTACAATACAGGAAATGGCAAGAGGATTTTCTTTGAGGAGGCACTGTTAGTTTTTGAGCACAGGACCTGAATGTAGAACAGTATGCAAAGGTTGCAGCAGCCATTCAGAATGCAACCCAGTGCTACTGTGTTATCTATGACAAGAGAAAAAGAGTTACTACCCAGACATCACTGAACCATTTTTTCAAAAGGGTAAATAGAATTGAATCTGGCAAGGAATCAGAACCTGACCATCAATGTCAGGTGTGAGTGAAATTTCAGCTTGCCTTCCATCTCCTATTGAGGATGATACTTCACCTCTACCATCTCCCACCTTCTCTCTCCTCTAGTCAGTAACTCTTCTTGCCTGTTCACTCCATGCCAGCCCTGTATGCCAACTGTTGTACTGTACTGTACTACTGTACTTTTCAAGATACTGTACTATAAGATTAAAAATGTTTTCTTTGTTTTTGTTTGTTTTTTTATGTATTATTTGTGTAAAAAGTATTACAAATCTATTACAGAACAGTACCATGTGTCTGATTGTGTTAGCTGGGTACCTAGGCTAACTTTGTTGGATTTATGAACAAATTGGACTTACAAATGTGCTCTCAGAACGGAACTCGTTTGGATGTAGGGGACTTACTGTATTTGGTTGTTCTTGGACCCTTGTATTCCATACGGATTTCAGAATCATCTTGTCAATTTCTGCAAAGCAGCCAGCTGGAATTTTGATGAGGTTGCATTGAATGTAGACCAATTTGAGGAGTAGTGACATCTTAATTATAAGTCTTCCAATCCATGAACATGGAATTTTGATCCACTTATTAAGGTCTTTTTACATTTTTTCAACAATGTTTTATAGTTTTTAGAGTACAGTTTTGCACTTCTTTTGTTAAATTTATTCCTAAGTATTTTATTATTTTTGATCCTATTTGATTGTTCACTGTATAAAATACAACTGATTTTTGTATATTGCAATCTGGCTGAACTCATTTATTAATCCTAAGAGATTTTTTACTGGATTTTAAAGGATTTTCTGCATACCAGATTATGTCATCTGATAGTTTCACTTCCTCTTTTCCAATCTGAATACCCTTTATTTCCTTTTCTTGTCTAATTGCTTTGCCTAAAACTTCTTGTACAATGTTGAATAGAATTAATGAGAGCAGACATCACTATTTGTTCTTGATCTTAGGAGGAAAGCTTTATGTTTTTCACCACTAAATATAATTTTAGCTGTGGGTTTTTCATAGATGCCCTTTATTAGGCTGAAGAAGGTCCCTTCTATTCCTTTTTTTTTTTTAAATCATGACAGGTTGGATTTTTGTCAAATGCTTTTTCTGTGTCTATTGATAGAATCATGTGGTTTTTGTCTTTTATGTATTGATATGGTGCATTATATTAATCAATTTTGGGATGTTAAACCAAAATTCCTATCCTGGGATAAATCCCACTAAGTCAGGGTATATAATCATTGTTTATGTGTTGCTGGATTCATTTACTAGTATTTTTTGAGGATTTTTACATTTATAGTCAGGAGAAAATGGTCTGAGTTTTCTTGTGAACTTTTTTTCTGGTTTTGATAACAGAATGATAGTGTTCTCACAAAAGATTCGGGAAGTTTTCTTCTATTTTTTGAATGGCTTAAGAAGAATTTTTTGTTAATTCTTCTTTAATGTGTAGTAGAATTTACCAGTGATGCTATCTGGTCCTGGACTTTTCCTCATTGGGAGTTGTTGACTAAATCTAGTTACTTGTTATAGGTGTGTTAAAATTTTATGTTTCTTCTTGAGTTCATTTTGATAGTTTATATGTTTCTAGGAATTTGCTCATCTCATCTGGTTTATCTGATTCATTGTCAGTATTCTCTCATAATTCTTTTTATTTCTGTAATGTCTGTAGTAATATCTATTTGAATTTTTTTTTTCCCTTTTAATGTAGATGTTACAGCTATCAGTTTCCCTCTAAGTACCGCTTTAGTTGCATCCCCTAAGTTTTGGTATGTTGTGTTTTTGTTTTCACTTGTCTCAAAGTGTTTTCTTATTTCTCTTGTGATTTTTTTGACATATTGGTTATTTAGGAATGTGTTGTCTAATGTCCACATACTTGTGAATATCCCAAATTTTCTTGTTATTGATTTCTAATTTCATTTCATTATGGTAGATAGTATATTTTGTATAATTTCAATCCTTTTAAATGTTTTGAGGCATGTTTTATGGCGACCATATGGTCTATCCTGGAGAATGTTTCATGTGTGTTTGAAAAGATTGTGTATTCTGCTGTTATTGGGTGGAGTGCTCTATAGATATATGTTAGCTCTAGTTGGCATATAGTATTGTTTAAATTTTATGTTTCCTAACATAAATATATGTTAGCTCTAGTTGGCATATAGTATTGTTCAAATTATCTGTGTAAGAGTAGATCACTCATAGTCATGATAAAGAATTTGGCTTTTATTTAAAGAGCAATGGAAAGAAGCAGAGCGTTTAATAAGATCAATGTTACTTCTATTTGGAGAATGTAATACAGGAGAACAGAGCAGAGATGAGAAGACCAGTAATCCAGGATATGCCTGGACCTAGGTGGTAGCAGTTAAGATGTAAAGAAGGGAAAGATTCTGTATGAATTTTGGAGACGGTCAATAAGACTTACTGATAGATATTTTGTTGAGGTGATGAAAAGGGAGGAATCAATTATCATGGCTAGATTTCTGGTTTAAGTAACTGAATAAGTGGTAGTGATATAATTAGATGGAGATGATAAGGATGGGAAAAATTTCAGGGGATATCAAGAGTTCTTGACATTAAAAGTTCAAGGTATCTGTTAGATATGCAAATGTAGATGTCAAATAGTTACACAGATATGCATGACATGAGCTCAGATGAAAGGTCTTTCTAGAGAAATAAATTTGGGAGTTAGCATATAGATAGTATTAGAAGCCATGATCTGGACAAGATAACATAGAGAAAAAATATGAGAGAAGGCCAGAATTGAGCCCTGAGGTAGCACAATATTAGGATGCATTTTCCAACGAGAGTAAACAAGAGTAATCAGTGAGGCAGGGAGAAAGCCAGCAAAGTGTTGTGTTATAATATCCAAAGAAGAAAATTCTTTAAGAAAGAGGAATGTTTAATGATGTTAAATACTGCAATGAGTTCAAATAAAATGAGGATAGGGAAATGTCTGTTAGATTGGCAATATGGATGTTGCTTGTTGCAATAACATGAGTAGTTTCAGTGGAGCAGTGAGGCTAGAAGCCAGACTAAAGTAGGTTGAAAAGTGAATGAGCAGGTGAGGAACTGCAGATAATATGTATAGACAACTCTGTTTGAAGAATTGAACAGAGAAAGGAGATGGTAGCTGGAGAAAAATGTTGGGTCAAAGGAGGGCTTTTATTTAATTAGTGATAGTTTCTAGAGATATTACAAGTAATTGTTCCTATGATTGTTATTAGTATTATTTATTTGATGGTCATCAGTACAGTCTTCAGTGAAGTATACCTACAAGCAATTCTCAAACAAAATTATTTCTATACCGAAAAGCACCAATACTGAGAACTCAAAGTATTATTATTCTTTTCTAGTCTCATAAATTGGGAGATCAATACAATAAAGCCAGCCAGGGAAGAAGGAGAACTGAACTGGATGAAAATAATGAGAACAGGAAGAAGACAGCCAATAAGAAGCCTGGGTTTTGTTGCTATTTACAGAGTTATGGGTGAGAGAAGTAGGCAGTGAAAAGGCAAAGAGGATGTTAATTTACAAACCAGCCTTGGGGTTCTAGTGAAAATTTTGATGTCATAATGTTTTTACTGCTTCAGCAAACTTTTGCTCTCCAGGTTAACAACATGGCCTAGTGATTGCTTTGAGCATAGCTTAACTGGGCAGTAGCAAACATCTATTCTTAGGCCTTTAGCATATCACTGATTCATTTATTGCACGACTTCAAGCAAGTTACTTAACCTCATTTTTCTTATCTCTTAAATTGAATATCAGCATGTACCTCATAAAATGGTTGTAAGGATTAAATAAAACAGTGTGTCCAAAGTGTTTAGCATAAGTGCCTGTATGACCTAGGTAGACTAAGTGCTCTAACAAGTAAACTCAAAGATGTACTAGTTTAATAAAACAAAAGTTTATTTCTGTTTTTGTTTGTTTGTTTTGTTTTTTTGAGTTGGAATCTCACTCTGTCACCCAGACTGGAGTGCAGTGGCACGCTCCCGGCCACCACAGCCTCGACCTGCTGGGCTCCGGCAATCCTTCCGCCTCAGCCTTCTAAGTAGCTGGAACTACAGGCTCGCTCTACCACGCCCCGCTAATTTTTTGATTTATTGTAGAAATGAGGTCTTACCTCATTCGAGAGGCAGCTCTCGAACTCCCGGGCTCAGGCAATCTACTCACCTCAGCCTCCCAAAGCACAGGATTACAGGCTGAGCCACCGAGCCCGGCTATAAAAGTTTACTTCTTACTCACCCAACAGTTCTAAGTGGGCATTCCTCTCAGTCGAGTGGCTCTATTCATGGGGTCATTCAAAGACCAAGATAATTCCATTTGGGGGTTTTGTCATCTTATGGGCATTGCTGCCATACAGCTGGCAAAAGAGAATGCAGAGTGTGTAGGTATACTCTTTAAAAAGCCCTAACTGAAGTGTTATACATAAATTTTGCTCACTTCCATTGCCAAAAAGTTAGTCCCATAACTATGCCTAACTACAAAACAGGCTTTGAAATGTAGTCTATTTGCTTAGTTAAAGAAAGGGAAAACAGGAGGAAGGGGGAGGATAAGTAGCAGTCTATGCTACATACTTCAGTTTCCTTATCTCTTAAATGGAAATAATGCTGTTTTCCACATAGGGTTATCACAAGAACTAAACAACGTCATATGTATGACATCTTTATCATGGTTTCTGGCACAGAGTAGGCATTCAATAAATGTTAACTATTATTATTACTATTATTATTATTATTATTGCAACCTTTTTGTCTGGACAAATTCTCCAAGCAGGGGAATCTTTTCTAGGTGTCTTTTTCATTCAAAGCTAACTTTTCTTGTGTGCTTATATATGAGGAGGGACCCAAAAAAAACCCCAGAATTTATTTATAAAAAATTGTGTATTTATTCTTACATGTTTGAGCTTCAGTTGCCTTCAAAGTACTCTCTGTCTGATGCAATACACCTATCGAGATGCTTTTTCCATTGCTAAAAAGTTTTTGAACTCCTTAATTTTGATGTCTTTTAGTGCTCTGGTCATTTTTGTTTCACCTGTTCCACAACGGCAAAAGTCCCTTTGAAGACTGTTTTCATCTGGGGACACACAAAAAAAAGTCGCTCGAGGTGAGATCAGGTGAACAGAGAGGGAGGGGCATGAAAGTCATACCACTTTTGGTCAAAAACTGCTGGACACTCAGTGCAGTGTGGGCAGGTGTGCTCGTAAATCACCCATCATAAAATGGGCAAACATATTGAAAAAATATTCAAAAAAAATCACTGAAGCTGGCAATCTCTCACAACAATGCAAGCTCGTACACTGATGCCAATGGGTTTCTAGAACACTCACCTAGCAGAAGCCTCTGTACTATAAGAGGCCTGCCCTCCAAAAAGTAATTCTGGTTTCTTGGGTTCCCCTCACTTTGTATACCAGGCACCGTGCTAAGAACTTTTTGCATAGTATATTATTTTGTCCTCACAATTGCTCTCTGAGTTTGGTATTATTATCATCATTCCAGTTTTACAGATGACCAAACCAAGATTTAGAGAGTCTAAGACACTTGCCCAAGATCATACAGGGAGTAACTGGCAGTCATTAGAAGGCCAGTTCTACTTGTTCTGCCAAAGTTGTTTCTAAGCATGTTCTATACTGTTTTGTTGAAAATGGTTTCTCTTTTATTTTTATTTTTTCTGAGTTGGAGCCTCACTCCACCGCCCAGGTTGGAGTGCAATGGCACGCTCATGGCCACCCCAGCATCAACCTGCTGGGCTCAGGCGATCCTTCTACCTCAGAGTTCCAAGTAGCTGGAACCACAGGCATGCGATACCACACCCGGCTAATTTTTTGATTTATTGTAGACATGAGGTCTCACCAAGTTGCCCGAACCCATATTCTCGAACCTGTGGGCTCAGGCAATCCTCTCATCTCGGCCTCCCAAAGTGCGGGGATTACAGGCTTAAGTCACCAAGCCCGGCTGAAAATGGTTTCCCTTTTGACAAGCCTGCTTCTCTCATGACCTTTCTTTCTTTCTTTCTTTTTTTTTTTTGAGTTGGAGTCTCACTCTGTCGCCCAAGCTGGAGTACAGTGGCACGCTCCTGGCCACCGCAGCCTTGACCTGCTGGGCTCCGGCGATCCTTCCACCTCAGCCTTCCAGGTAGCTGGAACTACAGGCGTGCGCTACCATGGCCGGCTAATTTTTGATTTATTGTAGAGATGAGGTCTCGCTGCCCAGGCAGGTCTCGAACCCGTGGGCTCAGGCAATCCACTCACCTCAGCCTCCCAAAGGCGTGGGATTATAGGCTGAGCCACTGAGCCCAGCTTCTCATGACCTTTCTAAGTGGAAACATCTTATAACTCTGCTATCCCTACAGTTTGAGCATCCCTAATCCAAAACTCTGAAGTCTGAAATGTTTCCAGATCTGAACATTTTTGAGTACCGACATAACACAAGTAGAAAAATCCACACTTTACCTCATGTGACAGTTCACAATCACAATGCAGGCACACAACACAAAGTTTATTCAGTATCTCCAAGGAAAAGAAAACCTTTCCAGTTCCCTTCAGTCATGATACAACTTTTCCATACATGCTCAGATTCCCCTATATAAGCATGCCTTCAAGGGTAATAAAATGGAGCATGCCCAGGCCAGACACGTCAGTGGCAGGTTCCCCACAATGTTCCACATGGGCCCAGACCTACATGCATTACTTGCTGTGTATTTTTGCTTATTCTCTGTTTTGTGGTATAAAGATATTGCTGAAATTTTTTTAAAGGCCCGAAAATACTTCTATGCATAACAGTGATAAGAAAAAGAGGAAAGAATTATGTTTATCTGTAGCACAGAAAGTCAAGCTATTAGAGAAACTGGGTAGTGGTGTAGGTGTGAAACGTCTTACAGAGAGTATGGTACGGAAACAGCCACCATATATGACCTCAAGAAGCAGAAGGATACAATGTTGAAGTACTATGCTGAAAGTGATGAACAGAAGTTAATTAGAAATAGAAAAACATTGTATAAAGTGAATATCTCAATCATGTATTGAAAGAGTGAACCCATTAGTGTCACAGTAACACATGCCACTTAATGGTATGCTGACCTTGAAACAAAGATCTATCATGATGAACTGAAAATTGAAGGGAACTGTGAATATTCAACAGGATGGTTGTAGAGATTTAAGAAAAGACACAGCATTACATTTTTAAAGATTTGTGGTGATAAACTGTCTTATGGTCATGAAGCCGCAGAGAAATTCATTGACAAGTTTGCCAAGGACATTGCTGATGAAAATCTATGGTGCTGATGAAACATCACTATTTTGGTGTAATTGCCCCAGAAAGACACTGACTACAGATGATGAGACAGACCCTGCAGGAATTAAAGATGCATGGACAGAAAACATTCTGGTTATTCTGTGCTAATGCAGCAGGCACACATAAGTGTAAACTTGCTGGGATAGGCAAAGCATATGTCTTTGGTGTTTGCAAGGAGTGAATTTCTTACCAGTCCATTACTATGCTAACAAAAAAGTTAGCATGTCTGGGTATGGTGGCTCATGACTAGAATCCCAGCACTTTGGGAGGCAGAGGTGAGAGGATTGCTTGAGCTCAGGTGTTTGAGACTCACCTGAGCAACATGGTGAGAACTCGTCTCTACAACAAATTTTTTAAAAAGTAGTCGGGCATGGTGGCTCACACCTGTAGTCCCAGGGACATCTTTTCTGATTGGTTTCATAAACATTTTGTACCAATAGCTCATGTTCACTGTAGGGAAACTGGACTGGATGATGATTCCAAGAGTTTGTTATTCTCATCCTCCAGGTAAAATTATCATAAAAATAAAGTTAATGTCATGTAGTTTTCCACAAATGTAATTTCATTCATTCAACCATGTGACTAGGGTACGTTAGATCAAGGTAACTATAAAAAACACTTTCTGGAACAGCATGCTAGCAGCAATAAACAGAAGCATGGGTGTGGAAAATTTTCAAAAGCAGTTTGGAATGAGGGATGCTGTACATGAACTTGGAACACAGTGACTAAAGATATGGGTGTGCATGCCTGGCACAACCTCTGGCCTATGACCACATTCAGTGATGATGAGGAACAAGGTGGTGACTTTGGAGGATTCTGTATGTCAAGCAAGAAAAAAATGATATCTGACTTCTTTACACATACAAAAAATATAGCTTCAGAGTCCATTGGTAAGTTGGAAAAAGTGAATATCAAAGAAGTTTTTAACATTGATAATGAAACTCCAGTTGTTCATTCATTGGTGAATGGTGAAATAGCCAAAATGGTTCTTAATCAAGGTGACGTGATAATAGTGATGATGTAGATGATGTTAACACTGCGGAAAAAGTGTCTGTGGGCAACATGGTGAAAGTGTGTAATTAGCTTATTGAAGGACTAGAACAGCAGGTATTTATAATAGAAGAAAGAATTATGTCAGTTTATAAAATCAAAGTGGAACTTCTAAGACAAAAACTGTTACTAGTGAGGCAGATGACTCTGGAGGAAATATTTTATTTTCATTTTTATTTTTTTGAGTTGGAGTCTCACTCTGTCGTCCAAGCTGGAGTGCAGTGGTATGCTCATGGCCACACCAGCGTCGACCTGCTGGGCTCAGCCTTCCAAGTAGCTGGAACTACAGGCATGTGCTTCCACACCCGGCTAAATTTTTTATTTTATCTTATTGTAGAGATGAGATCTCAACAAGTTGCCCAGGCTGGTCTTGAACCCCTAGGCTCTGGCAATCCTTTCACCTGGCCTCCCAAAGTGCTGGGCTTACAGGCTTGAGCCACCGTGCCAGGCTGGAGGAAATATTTTAAAAAGCTATTTAGCAGAATGCTTCCTCATCCCTATAGGACCCACTTCCTGGTCCTTCAACTGCTTCTGATGTTTCTTCTTACCTAAAAAAAAAATACAGTGTACAGTAGCCTTTTAATCAAAGCACAGCATTATAGGTGGAAACTGAAAGCCTGCTGTTGATTGTTATTTAACAGCTAATACAGGTGTTCTGGTGGTGTTACTGTGCTGCTTACTTACCCTTAACACATTATTTTTTCATTGCGTTAATGGTATGTCATATTTTTTACTGTTAAGTGCTATGTGTGAATAAGTATTTAAAAATATAAAAAGGTCAGGCTTAGTGGTTCAGCCTGTAATCCTAGCACTTTGGGATGCCGAGACGAGAGGATTGCCTGAGCCCGTGGGTTCTAGAACAGCCTGGGCAACTTGGCGAGACCTCGTCTCTACAATAAATCAAAAATTAGCTGGGTGTGGTACCGTGCAACTGTAGTGCTGGCTACGTGGGAGACTGAGGCAGAAAAATCACCAGAGTCCGGCGGGTCAACGCTGGGGTGGCCGTGAGCATGCCACTGCATTCCAGCCTGGGCGACAGAGTGAGACTCCAACTCAAAAAAAAAAAAAGTATAAAAAATATTGCTTATCAGTAGCATGTAAATTAAGAATCAGAAATAATGGTGATGCCAAACAACCACAGATTGTCTGTCTACATTGGTGGCTGAAATAGTGACACCTTTGCTTTCTGATGGTTCAGTGTACACAAAATTGTTTCATGCACAAAATTACTTAAAATATTGTATAAAATTACCTTCAGGCTATGTGTATAAGGTATATATGAAACATAAATGAATTTCATGTTTATACTTGGATCTCACACACGAGATCCCATTATGTACATACAAATATTCCAAAATCTGAGAAAATCTAAAATGTGAAAGACTAGCCCGGCTCGGTGACTCAGCCTGTAATCCCGCACTTTGGGAGGCTGAGGTGAGTGGATTGCCTGAGCCCGGGGGTTCGAGAC
>NW_007249940.1:124900-213704 GCF_000164805.1 Carlito syrichta | reverse complement strand
GTGGCCGGGAGCGGCCACTGCACTCCAGTCTGGGTAACAGAGTGAGACTCCAACTCAAATAAATAAATAAATAAATAAAATGTGAAAGACTTTTGATCCCAAGCATTTCAGTAAAGGATATCTTAGAGTGAGGAGGCAGGGACCATATTCTCCCCTTATCTCTCGACAATGTCCCAGAACTTCCTTTTGGAAACCCCTCCTGCTTTGGAGGGCACACCATATGGTTATGCCACTCTTTTCCAATTTCTCTCTCCCCTCTTCTACCGTCCTCTAGATCACTCCTTCCCACTCACCAGGAATTCTGGCACCCAGCTTAGAGACTTCAGCTTCTCTTACAAGCCTCAAGAACTTGAATATTCATGTGGATGACCTTTCTACATCCTGACTCCAGAGTTTCTTGATCTACTTTAATATCTTTATCTAATGCAATTCAACTAGCATTTGCTGAGAATCTACTATGTGTCAGACCCCATGATGAGGATGTAAAGAGGAGTAAGGTAGTTTCCTTTTCTGAAAGGTTTTACAAACCATTGTAGACTAAGAGAAAGACCTATAAGCAAACAAGTAAGAGGACTCCACCACATTCAACAACGCACTCACATGGTTACACCCCAAATATTTCCTTCATTTATAAACTCTCTTTCATATATAAACTCTTTAACTTAAAAATTTCATGCAGATCAAAATTCTTATCTAACTCTCTCTCCCATCAAATTGCTTTGTGATCTCATGTATTTTTTACCTCATGTCCCTAGACTCATCCCTGTTCTTGTTTCCCTGATAGGCCCTCCTTGCCCCATCTCTACTTCACCCCCTTCCCTGCTCAGTTTGATCCCCATTACCAATCATTTTGACCATACTTCCACTGGCTTCCTCAATTCCCTCATGCTCATTACCTTAGACCACATCTGCTTTGTCTACCCCAATCCTGGATCAATTTCACTGTATATTCTCTTTGGATTTATTTTGTTGTTGTTTTTGCAGCTCCTTAAGATGGATAACAAGTTCTTTCATTTTTAGCCTTTTAAAAAATATATATATAAGCATTTTCAGCTATAGCTTTCCCTCTAAGTTCTACTTTAATTACATTCCACAAATTTTGAATGGCAGCATTTTCATTTTAGTTCAGTTCAAAATATGCTCTATTTTCAATATGATTTTTTCTTTGACCCATGATTTATTTAGAAATATGTTTTTAAAATTGTCAAACAAGGCCGGGAGTGGTGGCTCAAGTGTTGCACTTTGGGAGGCCGAGGCGAGAGGACTGCTTGAGCTCAGTGGTTCATGGTCAGCCTGGGCAACTTGATGAGACCTTGTCTCTACAATAGATTAAAAAATTAGCCAGGCATAGTAACGTGCCTATAGTTCTGGCTACTTGGAGGGTTGAGGCAGAAGGATCCCCTGAGCCCAGCAGGTCGAGGCTGCAGTGGCCATGAGCGTGCCACTGCATTCCAGCCTGGGCAACAGAGTGAGACTCTGCAAAAATAAATAAAATAAAATTGTCAAACATATGTAATTTTTCTAGTTATCATTTTGTTGTTGATTTCTGGCTTCATTGCATTGTGATCATAGAATGTCATCTGTACTTTTTTTTGTCTTTGTTTTATGACTCTGTATATGGTCAATTTTGATGAATGTTCTCCGTGGGCTTGTATTCAGTAATTGTTGGGTTGAATGTTCTAAATTCTTTTAATCAATTTTGTTAATTGTGTTATTCAAATCTCTTATATACTTATTGATTTTTTTGGTCTATTTTTTTCTATCAGTTTCTGAGAGAACTGTGTTAAAATCTCTCATTATGATTATGGACTTATCTATTTCTCCTTGTAGTTTTGTTGATTTTTGCTTTATTTCTTTTGAGATTATTATTAGGTTTGTGTAAATGTAACATTTTTGTGTCTTCCTGTTGGGTTGTATTTTTATTAAAAAAAGAAATAAACTTCTATATCTTAAAGATTTAGAAGATACAGAGATATAGTGCCTTTTGCCTCAAAAATCTATTTTGTCTGTTATTAAAATAGCAGTATCTGCTTTCTTTTGGTTAGTATTTGTGTGATATGTCTTTTTCCATCCTTTTGCTGTCAATCTCTCTATATCTTTATGCTTCAAATGTAACTATTATAAGCAACATATTTTTGAAAGTTCAATCTGACAATCTATCTTTTAACATAAGCATTTAGTCCATTTATATTTAAATATAATTACTTATCTATTTGGATTCAAATCTATCTTATTTTGAACTTCCTAATTGTCTTGTGTATGCTGCCTTGTTTTATTGTATGCTTTGTGATTTTTAATTAGGAGATCATTTCTTTGGAAAATTTTCTGTGGAAATACTTTGAGGTCTTAGGATGAGGTGATTTGCATTCTGCCAGGTGCCTGGTGACATTATCAGTTTGGGTCTACTTTGAACTAAATTCTAAGCTCCAAGTATTTGGGAAGCATTTAGGTAACATTAATTTACGCTACAAATTTTTTATTAGATAAGACTGTGTTTACAATCTCTCAGGGCAGGTGCACCCTTCCCTCCATTCAGCACTAAAGCTGTTTTCCTTCAAGTACGTGTTTGTGTGTTTGTGTGTGTGTGTGTGTGTGTGTGTGTGTGTGTGTGTGTGTGTGTAGGATTATTTTTGGTTCACTGGTATGTTGATGGTTTAGCTCCTTGTCATTCCAGTCTTATCTGAGGAGGAACCTTATTAGGAACCTTATTAGACACCTCACCCTAGATAGGTCCTTGGCTTTGTCTTATCACATCTTTTATGGCTTTTTTCCTGAAGCTTAAATTAAGTTCAGTGAATGTTCTCAGAGAAGAAGTAAATTAATATCTCTGCTTTCACTTAGATCTGGGCTTACAATTTCTTACTAACTTTCTAGTTTTTGATACATTTTTTTCTTTTTTTTTTAGTTGGAGTCTCACCCTGTTGCCCAGGCTGAAGTGCAGTGGCACACTCATGGCCACCGCAGCCTCGACCTCCTGGGCTCAGGGGGTCCTTCCACCTCAGCCCTTTCAAGTAGCTGGAAATACAGGTGTGTGCCACCATATCCAGCTAATTTTTGATTTATTGTAGAGACGAGGTCTCGCCACCCTGTTGCCCAGACTGGTCTCAAACCCGCGGGCTCAGGCAATCCACTCACTTCAGCCTCCCAAAGTGCTGGGATTACAAGCTGAGCCACCAAGCCTGGTTGCTTTTGGTACCTTTAAGAAGATGCTTGTTGCATTTTATCCAACATTTTGAATTGTTTTCTGTGGAAGAGCCAGTTTACCTAGTCTACCATATTACCAGAATTCCACCAGATGTTTTCTCCACCCCTGCTCTGAGGCTGCAAAACTGCTAGAGAAAAATTGCAAAATTGAACTGATTGACTCTATAACAAATTTATGATTTCCAGCCTCAGCTGGGCCTTCCCTATTGTTTTACAACTCTTGTATTCATCCTTATGCAGTTTCATTTCTCATTTCCCACAGCAACTATTTTCAACCCATTACTGTGTTCCAATCCTCCCACTCCAACCTCTTCATCCTCTAATTATTTCAGAAAATCAATAAAAAATGACTTTCAGGTGAGAATGCCCTCAACCCCTTTTCATTTCATTCCAAAGTTCTCTGTTTGCCTGTTTCCTTCTCCCCTCCTCTCTTGGAAGAAGGGGTGTTCTTTTTTCCCACCTTTCCAGCTCTCTCTACCTTTGGTCTAGAATAGTGCTAGTCAAAGTATGATCATGGACTCCTTCCAGAGTTTGAGGAAACTCATACTGATCCACAACAACATAAGCACTGAAATTCAGTGTAAAAATTTAGAAACGTATATAGTAATTTATCAACTAATTTTATGTTCATTGGATCTAATAATGAAAAATTGGGGCTTATATTTTGAGTGTCGTTGTTTTTGCACTGTGTTTTTTCTGGTAATTCATTTTTATTAATTTTACAGAAGTATTAGTCTGCGACAGATTGGAAATTTTTAAAGTTGATCCTTTGCCACAGATAGTTTGAGAAGTACTGGACTAAAACCCATTCTCTGCTAATTTGCTTGACTTTCGACTTCATACATTAACCCTCATTAATATTCTCACTCTCCATAGGTATTCTCTTATATTAAACAATCTTTCTTTTAACTTTGCCTGCTGTGTCGCCATCTTATTTCTCACTGTTTACTGCAAGCCTTCTTGAAAGAACAATTATCATATACTGTTTTCCAGCAATTTGGCTTATTTGCCCCTACTACTGTTCCAGCAGAAGTCACCAGTTACATGCAAATTGCCCAGTTCATAGTGGCTCTTCCAGTCATCATCCTATCTGATCTCTATGTTTGTTACTTATGACCACCCTTCCTTTCAGGACCTTTCTTCTCTTTTGTTTCTCTTCTCGCCCTCATCTAACTGCGGTTCCTCTCAGTATCTTTTAGAGTCTTCTCTTACTCCAGCTACTTGTCCCCCAGGCCTCTATCCTCTGTCTTTTCTTTTTGCTCTGCATTTGTTGTCATTGGTTTGCTCAACACATATGTGGATGACTCTCAAATATCTTGACCTCAACCCTGACTTTTCTAACTAAGCTGCAGGCTGATTTTTCAATTGG
This sequence comes from Carlito syrichta, assembly GCF_000164805.1. Classification (NCBI taxonomy): domain Eukaryota; kingdom Metazoa; phylum Chordata; class Mammalia; order Primates; family Tarsiidae; genus Carlito; species Carlito syrichta. Next base: position 209,131 of record NW_007249940.1, on the reverse strand, counting down.
CGCATTAGATAGTTTCGCCTGGATATTCCAAAGACACCCGAAATTCAACATATCTGAAACAAACTCATTATACACAACCTTGACCTTCTTGAAAGCCCCCTATTTGAGTTAATTTATCTCAATCTACCTGATTACTCAGACTTGGGAATCATCTTTAACTCTTACTTATCTCTTACTTCTCACACTTAGTTCATCAATATCACTCAAATCCATTTTACTTCCATTGCCTTATTTCAACTCCCACCAAGGCCTGAGTACTCCCTCTATATCCAGTCTAACCCTCCTCCAGACCATCCTTGGCAACTCTGTCAAAAGAAACATTAAAACAAAACAAAACAAAACAAAACAAAACAAAACACTGTTCTGATCGTATTGCTTTCCTGCTGAAAACCTTTGGTTAACTTCCCATGGCCTATAAGAAGAACACCACACTCTTTAGTATTGCAGATAGGAACATTTATAATCACACCCCAGACTAGTTCTTGTCTTTTGCCATTATCCCCCACAGACTTTGTACTCCAGTTAGATTATTGGCAGTTCCTTGAGCATGCCGTGTGCTTTCACTTCTCTATTTTTATTTTACGGAATTTATTTTATTCCCTTCTTTGCCCATGATGTTTCCTCTTCCTGGAATGTTCCTCCCACTTTTTTACTAGTAAACTTCAACTCATTCTTTAAGTCCTAAATTAAATATTGCCTCTTCTATCCTCTATCTGGCCACTCTGATATTGTAGATCAATTCCCTTCCTCCACTTAGTCTCTATTTTTTGAAGGCAAGTGTGAATCTTTACATCCCTGGCCCCATGACTAGTATATAATGTTTCTTAAGTGAATGCAAGACAGAGAAAATTTAAAAAGGAAGATTTTCTCCATAAAGGAAATTCTCTAAAGAAAATAATTCAAATAATTCTATGATAGGATTTCTCTTGTATTCTAAAGAAAAAAAATCCTAGCCCCTTAAGTAGGGGAATCTGAAAGTTACCAGTAACAGATTGTCAAGAGCACATTGTGGAGTTATTTCTTTACATCTCAAAGATTTTTAAAAAACATATCTTTTTCTTCTTACATATGCTGTACAATACATAGCACAGTAGTAGAAACATTGTGTGTTCAATAAAGTACGTGCAGAATTGAAATCAACTGCAAAAAATGTAGACCCATAGTTACTTTTGACTTACCAGTAACATGCCTTAAAAAAAACTACCAATAAGGATTGTAAAGCCTGTGGCAGGATTATATATTCAGATGTTTGTTTCATAATTTGTTCTTTTTGTTGTAGGACTTTTCCCCTCCACTAAATCAAAACCTAGCCAAGTCTTTCTCTTCTTCTTTCTTGGGTGCTTTGTTTGCAAGGTCAAAAGCAGAAGTTGTCAGGCACCTGAAAGATCACCTGAATCCAGAGCTTTTGGTTTCAAAAGCCTAGGTTCATTGAGGGAAATTATGCTGACTTGTCCCAGAGAGTTAACAGGTGAGCACTTTTGAGTAGAGGTGGGAGAAGCTGTCTGACATAGAAGTTGAGCTTCTAGAGGACCAGAGGGGAGATGGGAGTAATAACAGATTCCATATGCATTGAGGAATGCCTTTGCTCCCTTTTATTGCCCCAAAGACTAAGCAAGATCTCATGGGAGAGTGGATATATGGTACACTTAAGAGAGGCTGAATACAATCTTTAAGACTGCCAACCTCAGCCAAAACACTCCACTATCACCACCAATGTGCAATACCCCGCCCCCAATAAATCAAAACCTTGTCGAGTCTTTGCTGGCACAGAAGTAGCTGGACTGTCTTCCAGATCCTTCCCTGGATCTTCCAGGGGAATTGCATGACAAACATACCAGCAGTGATATGTACAAACAAGAGGGCAGAGGGCCTACCCTGAAAGTTCTGGTCCGTGTATGATTTGCTAGAGTTTCCATACAACCTTTGCAGAGAGAGAACCTCTAAAAACCATGAGTGTGATTGAATTTTTAGCCAACTGGGAAGGTTAAAGGCTCAGAGAAGATTGAATGTTGTTGTAGGAATATAAAGAAATGTGACATTTTTACACCATGGTGGTATGGACCAAATTTCACTGCTACAATTCGAATTTGTTGTTCTTGGTAATGTGCTTTCTCACTTTGTAGCTTAAATTTGTACTTTTGTAAAACAAAGATAACATCTTCCCTCATCTACCTTAAAAGGTTTTTATGAGACAAAAATGAAATAAGATAAGAAAAATTACTTTAAAAGGCACTAAACAAATGAATATATTTCAGTAAGATGCAGAATCAGTGTAAAAATATATTTTATAGCTTTTAGTTCTATATTAAACCTAAAGGATATATTATAATAAATTGATAGCAAAAACAATTTATTATCTTAATCTAGGCTGCCTGTATTGAAATATGTTTTTAATATTTTTCTCTACAAATGCACTAGATATTTTCCTTAGCTTTTCTTTAATTATTTTGTACTTAATCATTTTCAGATGAAAGCAGTTCAGATATATACAGTTTTCCTCATAAACTGTATCTTCCATAATTTGATCTTTACTAAGAAGAGAGTAATTCCTAGGGTGCAATGAACCATAACAACTGCTGCATAACTTATATTCATTGACGCCTCATGTTCTAGACTACAGAGAGTCAGACCTTGTAACGTTTCTGCCTACCTCACTGCCAGCTCCTTGGGCAAACCCTAAAACCTGAGAATGTCTGGGTTGCCAGAGTGTGTGGAGTCCAATTTCCTAAGTAAGGGGAGGGCATATGTAATATATAAGAGGTACCATTGCACACTTGTGGTTACGGACAGTGACTCTGTATAGTGACTGCATCGCATAACTCTAGGGGGCACCTGGCCCAGCTTTTAATCCATTTTACCGCATAACAACTACATGACATTAGGCAAATCATTTAATCTCAGTGAGCCTTGGTTTCCTCCACTTTAATACGTGGGTAATAATAGTACCTTCTTTATGGAGTTATTGGGAAGACTCGATCATATAATGCATGCGAAGCCCTCAGCACAGTGCCCGACACTGGGCATACTCAATACATGGTAGCTGGTTTTGATATAAGAATATGGGTAGGTGGGGGTGGGAAATGATTCTTGGACCACCTTAAGAACAAAGGTTTGGATTTGCTGGAAAGTCCAACAATCACTAGGAAATGCCATCTGGGGAAAAGTAACATATAAAGTTATGTGCTTGACCCTGATTTGACCCCCACTAGAGGGTAGGAACTTTGTTCTACTTACTGCTATATCCAACATAGAACAGTGCTTGACATACAGTAGTCACTCAATAAATGAGTTAGATGAATCAAACTAGGGGTTACCAATGGCATCAGCCCCAGAACCCAATAGCAGCCAGTCCACAACAGACAGCTTAGCACAATGCCCTGAACATATAAATGCTCAGAAAGGAGTGAATGGTGTAAGTACCTTGGCAGTTTTACACCTTCTCTGATCAATTCCCATTTTACCTTAGTTGGATGAATTACATTACCCAGAGTTCAGCTTTTCTTGTGTTGCCTCTGTTTCAGCAGTTCCACAGCCTTATCCCAACTTTAGAATCCCTCATTCATTATGTCCATTCATTTGACAAATACTCTTTGAGTGCTTACTACATGCCAGGCATTAGGAACCTCCTGGAGCTATTATTAAGTGGGAAGGCTGACAGTATGCAAGTCAACAGATGATTTCAAATCATGATAAGTGATGCTATAAGAAAAATAAAACAGCATAATATTATGGGGGCATTACTTTAGATTGGGAGGTCAGAGAAAGGTCAGAAAGTGTCTCATCTCTAAGGACATGACACATGAGCTGGAAGTTGAAGCTCAGGCTGTGGAAATAAAAGCAGCTTGCTGTCTTGGAAATGCCAGTTTCTTCTGAAAAGCTGTGAAAAGTCTCTCAGAAAATGGAGGACAGTTAAGCAGAGACTGGAGACAGTAGGAGGGAAAAGTGAGCAAGGATTAGCAAATTGTCATCCTGCCTAAACTAGTTTCAGCTTTGTGAACTATTTTTAGAGGTTAGGTGTTTCATTGCATGTCAAAGTTAGAAAGTCACCTAGCAATCATCCAGATCAGTGTTTTCCTATATGTAGTATATACACCCCTGGTGGTACATGAGATCATTTTAGGTATTCACAGATGAACATTATTTATTTTGATGTGCATTTAAATATACATCTAATATCCAACCCATGGTTTCATGATAATTATTGCTTAAGATGAGATTAAAGTAGGTTGAGCCATGGCGGTTCACTTTCCAGAGACCAACTGGGCTGGCCAAGGATGGATCTTGGATAGGTTTATGGGATGAGCCTGAATTAGAGAAGACTGTCACCCCCACCGCTAGGGAATGAGAGAGACCATGCCCAAATACGTTTATGTTGTCCTTGGATATGGCAAAATGGTGCAGGTCATACACAGATGGAAATATTGATTTGGCTCTTACATTTGAATCTCTTCTGCAAAGAGTTTATTTAGAGACTATAAACATCTAAGGGAAGGGCAAGGCCTCTTGGTGTGAAGAGAAAGGCTTCCAGAATTAAGTAGCCCCGGATTGGAATTCCAGTTTGGACATTTAATTGCTTAGTGACCTTGGGCAAGTAGTTTAAACCTCACTACACTTTAGTTTCCTCATCTGAGAAGATGGGGATTCTTGGACCGAACTCTTAGGATTGTTGAAACAATTAAATGAGATAATATACATGGGAAGTAATATTTCTAGTGCTTGTCGCATAGTGAGTGTTCAAAATACATTATAGCTATAATTATTCAAGTTTTCTGGGGCAGTCCTGATTTCAAATATTCTGTTCCATTTTCAAACTATTTGTTCTCATTTAAAATTCTAAAGCATCATCCCTGTGCATTTTTTTTTTTTTTTTTTGAGTTGGAGTCTCACTCTGTCACCCAGACTGGAGTGCAGCGGCCGCTCCCGGCCACCGCAACCTCGACCTGCTGGGCTCTGGCGATCCTTCCACCTCAGCCTTCCAAGTAGCCGGAATTACTGGCGCGTGCTACCACGCCCAGCTAATTTTTTGATTTATTGTAGAGATGAGGTCTCGCTGCCCAGGCGGGTCTCGAACCCGCGGGCTCAGGCAATCCACTCACCTCAGCCTCCCAAAGGCGCGGGATTACAGGCTGAGCCACCGAGCCCGGCCCCTGTGCATTTTTCTTCAGTGTTTGAAGGAGGCTTTGTTTTTTTCAGGTGTCAAGACATAAAACTGTCTCTACTCTCTATACTATACCCTCAATCCTAGTCAGAGATATCTTAGGACCCAAAGCATAGCATGGCTACTATCAGTAAACAGAAAATAACAAGTGTTGGTAAGGATGTAGAAAAAAATGGAGCCCTGTGCACTATTGGTGGGAATGTAAAATGGTTTAGCCACTGTGGAAAACAGTATGGTGGTTCCTTGAAAATTTTAAAAGAGAATGATTATATGACCCATCAGTTTCACTTCTGAGTATATACAGCAAAGAGTTGAAAGTAGGGTCTCAAAGAGATATTTGTACACCTGTGTTCATAGCAGCATTATTCATAATAGCTGAAATTATCTTGAAAGAGGCATTATCTTGAACCCAGAAGGAAGCAACCCATGTCCATTGACAGATGAATGGATAAGCAAAATGTGGCACATACATGCAATGGAAAATTATCAGCCTTAAAAACAAAGAAAGAAATTCGGCCGGGTGCGGTGGATTAAGCCTGTAGTCCCAGCATTTTGGAAGGTCAAGGTGAAAGAATTGCCTAAGCCTAGGGGTTCGAGACCAGCCTGAGCAACTTGGTGAGACCTCATCTCTACAATATATAAAAAAATAGCTGGGCATGGTGGCAAGCACCTGTAGTTCTGGCTGCTTGGAAGGCTGAGGTGGCAGCATCACCTGAGTCCAGAAGGATGATGCTAGGGTAGCCATGAGCATGCCACTGCACTCCAGCCTAGGCAACAGACTGAGAATCTGACTCAAAAAGAAGAAGAAGAAGAAGAAGAAGAAGAAGAAGAAGAAGAAGAAGAAGAAGAAGAAGAAGAAGAAGAAGAAGAAGAAGAAGAAGAAGAAGAAGAAATTCTGCAACGTGCTACAACATGGATAAACCTTGAAGACATTATGCTATGTGATATAAGCCAGCCACAAAAAAAGACAAATACTGTTTGCTTCCACTTATATGAGGTACCTAGAGTAGTCAAAATCAGAGACAGGCTGGACACAATGGGTCATGCCTGTAATCCCAGCACATTGGAAGTCCAAGGCAGGAGGATTGCTTGGACCCAGAAATTCAAGACCAGCCTAGGCAACCTAGTGAGACCTTGTCTCTATAGAAAAAAATTTTAAAAATATTAGTCAGGCATAGTGGTGAGTGCCTGTAGTATCATGTATTTGGGAGACTGAGGTGGAAGGATCACCTGAACTTAGGGGGGTCAAGGCTGCGGTAAGCCATGATTGTGCTTCTGCACTCCAGCCTAGGTGACAGAGTGAGACGCTGACTCAAAAATAAAAATCATAGGGAGAAAATGTAGAATGGTGGCTACCAGGAACTGGAGGGGAAGGGTGGAAGGGAGGAATGGGGAGTTATTTTTTAATGATACAGAGTTTCAATTTTACAAGATAAAAAGAGTTCTGGAGATGGATGGCGGTGATGGTTGCATGACAATATACTTACACTACTGAAATGTACGCGAAAATAGTTAAGGTGGTAAATTTTATTTTATGTGTATTCTAACACAATTAAAAATTGGAGAAAAAAAGACCTAAGGCAGACCTGCACCCATAAAGAACAGACAGGGGAAGAGGCATTATCTTGAACCCAGAAGTATGCAACCAGTAAAGTTTTGAGTTTTCCATAGAAGTACACACAATGCGTGTACAGAAAAATATTCAGGGATGGGGAGAACTTTCACCGCACTTCATTTCCGGTTCTATTTGAGGGTTTTGCTTTAATTAATACAAAGGTGAAGCTCAGATTGTAGATGGCCTGACATTGGTTATGATCACTTGTTTTTCTAAATTACCCAAGACTCATTATAATTATACATATGAAATACTTTGTAATAAAATTGCATTGTAATTACATAGCCCTCAACATCAATATTCAACCTGCAGGCCACAGCTGCCCTCTGAAATTCATTATAATCAGGTTTCGCCTGTCTCCAAATGGCAGGATGGGGAAGCCCACTCAGTAGGTTTTGTTCTGGAATCTATATGCCCACTAGAGTCAGCCAAACTCATAGAAAATTATCCTTTAATATTTGAATCAATATACAAGGGGGTACCCCCAAAAACCAGAATTATCTTTAGGAGGGTGGACACCTCGTAGAACTTGTTCCTCTGGATCAAATAGTCAACCAAGGTTTTTATCTAGAAGTTTTAAGAAGGTTGCGTCACAATTTGCAGAAGAAACATCCTGAGCTGTGGCCAACAGGTGACTGGTTCTTCCACCATGACAACACACCTGCCCACACCACGCTGAGTGTTAAGTAGTTTTTGACCAAAAGCGGCATAGTCTCCCTGTCCCACTCTCCACATTCACTCGATCTTACCCCAAGTGATTTTCTTATTGTTTCCCTGGAATGAAAAAAGTTTTCAAAGGGAAACGTTTTGCCAGTGTTGAAGAGATGAAACCCAAAATGTCAAAAGCACTAAAAGGCATCAAAATTGAGTTCAAAAACTACTTTGAGCAGTGGAAAAATTGTCTCGATAGGTGTATTGCCTCAAATGGAAAGTCTTTGAAGGTGACTGAACCCAATCCCCACCACTACATAATATATCCATGTAACAAATATGCATATGTATCCACTGAATCTAAAATAAAGAACTCTCATTTAAAAACAAACAAAAAAGAATACGCATTTTTAATAAATAAGTTCCGGTTTCTTTGGGGTCCTCCCTTGTACATGTATCCAAACCATACTCTTCTTCATCGAAACTCGAGTTCTGCATACTACTGTGAAAACCAGATTAGACCCCTCAACTCTTCCACAGCCTTCCTAAGACAGAGAAGATAATTAAGCAATGGGCCAGTCAGGGTATTGCCTAGGGTGCCAATTTAAAAGGGGTGTTAAGAAAAATCTCTGGGATAAATCATAAATATGGTGCTGACTCCCTGGGGTTTCTGCCAGTGCTTCCCAAAATAATTGGTGAGATAGAAACTGGCCACTTCTTTCACCTAAGGAGGCTGGGATCCTTGAGTTAAAAATCCAGAGCGAAAACAAGCTAGTCCTCACTAATGCCAACCAGCCATTTCCGTGACGAGCATGTGCAAGTTAAAGGGTGTGCCACCAACAGTGAGATTAGCAAACTGAGAGTTAGTCAAACTGAGAGTTAGTTGCTTAAAGCAGACAACTCTACACGATCAGCTGAGATTGGGAAACAAAATACTGCATGCCACAGTGCTGTGGAATGAGGGGTTTGTTTTCTTATCAAAATTTTAAATCCTCTAATATACCTCTTCCAAAGTTGCCTGGTTTGGAGAACTGCAAAAGGACACTGAGGACAAAACAAGAACTATAGAGAAGTGGGAAATGGCTTGTTGTCAAAAAAGCCCCAAAAGAATAAAAAAAGGCAAATTCTAAAATCTTTTGGATGTAATTTTACAACAATATCCCTGTAAGTTACCTGATTTTTATGATTATTGAAGTTACTGCTGTTGTATTTGGTTTTGAGTGCAAAGCAAAACAAAAGAAATGAAAGTAAGAAATTTGTAAATTAAAATGCCAGTTCACGATTTTTGTCGTAGTTGAAGGCAATAAACTATAGTGGTTAAGCTCATAGGCTCAGAAGTCAGCCTACCTGAGTTTAAAATTTGACTCCACCACTTACTAGCTGTGTGACCTTGGCTAAGTCACTTAACCTTTTGGGCCTTACATATTAAATAGGGATGATGGTGATGATGATGATGATGATGATGATGATGATAACACCTTCTAGGATTAAATGAGATAATGCATGTAAAGCATTTCCTGACACATGATAAGCACTCAATAAATGACAGCTATTATCGTTATAGGTGTATGTAGTGAATTCTCTATTTTGAAAGTAAGGAAAAAGGTACACACTTTTGTTAATAGAAACTCAGTCTCTCTCTACCCTCATCAAATAAATGTTGAGTAAATTTTAAAAATATATTCAATTGAAGAGGTACCAGAATATAAGCCTATATGGGGCATCCACATGTCTCATCCAGTCTTGCTGAGGAGGGCAGTTGTGGTACAATCAAAAGGACACTAATTTTTTTAAGTTGGAAAATTTGGCTGCAAGTCTCATCTCTGCTACTTAATAGCTGCTAATGTGACCATGAACAAATCACATAACCTCTCTGAGTAACAATTTCTTCACCTGGAAATAGAGATACCTATGTCATAGATCAGTGGTGAGGATTGAGAGAAAGATTGTTTGGAAAAGCATCTGGCACACATTAGGCACTCAGAAATGTTTATTGACTCTGAATCATAGAGAGAAAAGAATTCTATGTAGATTTTAATACTTATCTATCAACGGGGATGATGGCTTGAGTTGCTGAGCAGCACTGGTATTGCCTCAAATTAGCTTTTACCATTTCTTGTGAAAAGGTCAGTATTGCTGTCATATCCAGAAAGCCCCAGGACTTAATTGTGTATGCCTGCTAATAGTTTTTTAAAGCAGTTATAGAGTTAGGCTTAAATAACAGTGTAGACCTTTCTAAATATATGTAGTACTGAAAAAGTGCTGAAATATTCCAAAGATGCTATTAATACCAACTTTAAGAATGATGATGAAGTTGATGGTGGCAATTATAGTAACATCTTTTAGTTTTTTGTTGTTTTGTGCTTTGTTTTAGACCACTGGAAAAAATTATGGTACAATTTGTTCTTTATTGACTACTGAACAATATTGCTTGTCAAACACTGCTGGAATCTGTTTGACCCTAACATAATCTGGTTTTGTGTACATAAAATTAGATTTAATACAGAAACAGGAGAAGTGAACTGCATCAAAGTGGTTTCGGGATATTCATAGACCTTATAAAAATATTTGACAACATTAACTGATGTCTATTCTGTTATGGAACAAATTTATCTGTCTCTAGAGGCTCCTACTTAGATATACAGTAGTCCCTCTTTATCCACGGTTTCATTTCCTGTGGTTTCAATTACCCACAGCCTACTATGGTCCAAAAGTATTAAATGGAAAATTCCAGAAATAATGCATAAGTTTTAAATTGCAGGCCCTTCTAAGCAGTATGATGAAATCTTGTGCCATCTTACTCTGTCCTGCCTAGGAAACAAATCCTCCTTTTGCCCAATGTAACCACACTGTCTTTGCTACTTGCCCATTAGTCAATTGGTAGCTGTCTCAGTTATCAGATCAATTGTCATGGATTTGCAGTGCTTATGTTCAAGTAACTTTTATATTATTTAATAAGAGCTCCAAAGTGCAAGAGTAGTGATGCTGGCAATTCAGATATGCCAAAGAGAAGCTGTAAAGTGCTTCCCTTAAATGAAAAGGTAAAAGTCACTGGCCTATTAAGGAAAAAAATAACTTTTAATACAGTATATTGTTATAATAATTCTAGTTGATTATTGGCTGTTATTATTTTTAATCTCATACTATGACTAATTTATACATTAAACTTTATCATAGAAATGAATGTGTAGAAAAAAAACCATAGTGTATATAGGCATAGTACTATTTGAGGTTTCAGGGGTCTTAGAACATACTCCCCATAAATAAGAGGGGGACTATGGTAATAATGTCAGCTAGATGGCACAGTAATATAGAAAGAGCATTTTCAAATTAATAATAAAAAGACCCTTAGAAAAGTGGACATAGGATATGAACAGATCACTCAAAAAAGAACTACATTTGGTCATATAGTCAATGAACATATGAAAACATGTCCAATCAAACTAGTATTCAAATAAATACAGCAAGTCCACTATAAACAAATGAGTTCCATTCTGAAGCACATTGGTAAGTCCAATTTGTTTGTAAGTCCAACAAAGTTAGCCTAGGTACCCAACTAACACAATCAACTATACAGTACCAGTTTTATCACCACTTCATTTACACTTGCTTTCAGACTTCCTGGGATTGAAATAAAGATACTGTAATACTGTACTCTACACACTACTGTACAGTAAAGTACACAAGAGCACAACCACTTGTAGAGGATGCATGCATGTGACAATGTATGCCAGACACGCAAACTAGCTTACATGGTTAGACAAATGAACACATATTTGCATCTTTGAAAGTTCACAACTTGAAGGTTCACATGTTGGGGACTTACATAATGAACCACAATAAGATACGATTTTTCACTAGTATAGTATTGCTAAAGATATTTTAAAAATATACTTTTCAGGCTGGGCACAGTGACTCATGCCTGTAATCCCAGCACTTTGAGAGGCCAGGGTAGGAGGACTGCTTGAGCCCAGGAGTTTGAGATCAGCCTTGGTAATATAGTAAGACCTCATCTCTACAAAGAAAAAAAAATTAGCCAGGTGTGGTGGTGTGTGCCTGTAGTCCCAGCTATTCAGGAGACTGAGGCAGAAGGATTTTCTGAGCCCAGGATGTTGAGGCTGTGGTGAGCTGTGAGGTGCCACTGTACTCAAGTCTAGGCAACAGAGTGAGACCCCCCGACTCTAAATAAATGAATATGTAAACAAACTAACTATTAGATGGGCTCAGGAAGTATATTGCAATGTATAACACTCCTATTCATTGCTGATACAAACTTCTTAGTAGGCAATGTGTGTATCAGTGCCAGGCATATAGTATGCCCTCAATAAACATGTATTCAATGAATGGCTAATGCTGTTGCTGACATTAAAATACATTTTTTGACATTTAGGAAATTCCTAACTACAAAAATTATCCAAAATTTCAAGAACCAATTCACTACTTTTGTGATTGACTACTTTGGACACACATAGAAAACTCATGCACCTGATTTTGTTTTGATGATTTGCTAGGGTACAATGCTCTGAGTTCATAAAAACTACCACTGAATCCATATACTGCACCAGTCTTACCATCGTTAGCCCCTAACCTTGTGGGAGTTTAACATGCTGCTATTGTAGCTTTCTTTTATGCCATCTCCTCCTTTTCTTCAAAATGCTGTACAGCATATATTTTTAAAATTAAAGTGCCTCCTATTTAATTTTGTTTTGAAAAATTTTCAAAAACCTCATGATGATCCTCAGGATAATTGTAGCCACACTAGAGGGTGGCAATTTCAGGGTTGGGAGTCGCTGCTTAGCAGCCATTCGTATGATATTTTTCAATAACTTGTCACTACTTCTGTAATGTATTCTTCTCACAATGTGAACAAATCTTTTCTGTCAATAAGGAAAGCATAATTTTGTTAATGATAGGTAAACACCTTATTATCTGTATTTGGCAGGCTTAGACATATTGCTGTCTTTTGGAGAAAAACAGCTGTTTCCAGATGTCATTAAAGTAGGCATCACAACTGACAAAGCTTTCTCACAAAGTATCTTACAACATTTCTGTGTGCTGTCAGAGCTGCTTGTACCAAAAAATCTGTGGGAGTTAGGTCCCTGCACTTTCTAATTGCTGGCTGCTTTGATTACAGCCTCCAGCTCAGATATTACAGTGAGTGACATTGCCATCTATACACATTTTCTTCTTTTATAGTCACATTGCTTCAGTATTATGACACTTTTGAACTTTGTGAATACTTGCCCAGAAATCTGACACCACCATCAGCAGCACATAGACAGTTTGGACCTGTTAGAAATTGACACAATATATTTTGCTTATTCTGGAAGCATTAATTTTAATTTCGCCTTTGCGAATTTATTTATGTAAATGTAATCATTTGACTACATGGTTATCACTTTTGGCATTTCTTTATTTGGGTCAGTTTCTCATCTGAAAGAACAATTATTTCATAACATTTCAGTATAGAAGTTATTATAGTAACTTCTTGGTACAAAAGATTATTATAGTAACATCAGTGTTTTATCAGATTGACAATTACTTTTGTATTTAGCAAGATTTCTAAGGTTTTTGTTGAACTTACTGATTTTCACTCAAGTCTTCTTTTTCATTTAGTCTTTGAATACTGTAATCCACCAGGGAAAAATAATTCAAAAGCTGATAATAATTTAGGTGATTTGTTTTTCTTTCTGACCTAGCTAAAGAAATTCCTATCTGTCCCAGTACTTAGCTTTCCATTCTGTCCCTACAACCTAGAATTCAACAGAATACTCAGGATCCATGCAAACTATGAATTCATCGTCAACTGTACATTTACATACTACATTGTTAAATATGGGGTTTGAGAAAATAGCACACTGCAACCAGAGACTCATGATCCTATCCTGAGAGCAAGAACTGAAGGCTTAAAAAGTAAACCACTGATATAGCCATCCTGTGGGTTACTGAATAGCCATTAAGAAGAATGAGGTAGATTTTTATGTGCTCAAATGTAAAGATGTCAAAGACATACTGTCAGGTAAAATTAGAAGATCACAGAACAATATATATAGTAAGGTATAATTTATGTAGAAATATCTATGTATGTGTACATGTTCTTATGTATAATCCACATTTATGTACATACATAGAAAAAGGTCTGGATGGGTATAAACCAAACTCTTGCTGTTGTTTCTGTCGCTGGGAAGGGTGAAGTCAAGTGTGTGAGGGAGTGGATGTGAAAACAGATTTTTACTTTTTACTATATACTTTACAAATTTGAATATTTTCCAGGTATATATTACTATTGTAATTTGAGAAACCATTTTTTCAACCTAAGCCCCTTATGAAATGTGTCTTACTATCCCCAGTCCTAAACTATTTAAATAAGTAAGAAAACCTCAGGGCCTCGTTGGCCTCAAAATAAGAAAATATAAGTAAAGCAACAACAATAATAGTTGCCATCTGTCCAACAATTACCCTGAGTTAGGTATTTCACAGGTATTATCTAATTTATGCCTTCTAATAACCTGGTAGGATAGGTTCTATTTCCAATTTGGAATGAAAAAACTCAAGCTCAGAGAGGTTAATTTGTCAGAGGCCATGTAGCTGGTCTCTCAGCCTGTTCAGTCTGCTATAGCAAGAATACCTTAGGCAAGGTGGCTTAAACAACATAGTTCTGAAGGCTGAGAAGTCCAAGACTGAGATTAGGATACCAGTATGGTCAGCTCCTGGTGCAGGCCCTCTTCCTGGTTTCCTCATATGGCAAACCCAATTGCCTTCCAAACCCAATTGCCTCTCAAACGTCTCACCTCCAAACAGCACCATATTGGAGATTAGCGCCTCAACATATGAATTTTGAGGGGGCGCAAACATTCAGTGCAGCTGGTAAAAGCAGTTGAGCAGGGATGCCAACTTGGATTTACTTGACTCTTAAACCCATTTTTTCTTACTGAACCCCACAACATAATTGCAAGTACATAAATAGAGTTTACAATGGTGTCAGAGACTGTTCAAACATTTATTCCATACAACAATCCTATGTTAGGTATTATTAGCATCATTATTATTTTACCATCTTCATTTTGCAAAAGAGGTAACTGGGACACATACACATTACTTGCCAAATGTGTAAGTAGCAGAACAAAGATTTGAACCCAGGCAGTCATATTATACATGCCACTGCATCTCTAGGTATCATGTATAAGAGAGTCCTGTGTGCTCCCTGCAACCCCTACTCCCATTCTCCCACCCAAGAGAGTAAGGAAAAGATGAGGTATACTGGCAGAACCCAGACTTAATCACACTAAATCAAGTCATAGTTCAAAGAAAGCCTTCCATCCTCTGTTTTACAAATGAATTCTTAGGTAACTGTACAATTTTCAGTGGGCTGTCTTTCAGAATACTTCCATCTGAAGTGAAATGTTCCCAATTTGAAATCCGGAATAAACTATAGGTCTGTCCTTTAAGGCATTCTTGCCCTGTTTGGGGAATATGAAACAGAAGAATTATACCACACCAGAAGAGAGAAAATATAACTGGGTCTGAAGTTTCCATCACTAATGAAGGAAGTTCACCAATGGAACAGCATAGAAAGCCCAGAAATAAACTCAACTAGTTATGACCAATTGGTTTTAACAAAGGTGCCAAGAATACATAATGGAGAAAGGACAGTCTTTGCAATAATGATATTTGGAAAACACTACATGCAGAAGAATGAAACTAGATCCCTATCTCTCACCGATTCAAAATATATAAACGTCAATGCAAGACCTGAAACTGTAAAGCTCCTAGAAGAAAACAGAAAAAAAGCTCCACAGCATTGGTCTGGGCAATGATTTATTGGATAGGACTCCAAAGCACAGGCAAAAAAAGCAAAAATAGACAAATGGGATTGCATAAAACTAAAAAACTTCTGCATAGCCAAGGAAACAATCACCAGAATACAGAGACAACCTACAGAATGGGAGAAAATATTTGCAAGGCGTATATCTGATAAGGGTCTAACATCAAAACACATAAGGAACTCAACTCCATAGCAAGAAAACAACCTAATTTTAACATGAGCAAAGGATTTGAAGAGACATTTCTCAAAAGAAGAGATACGAATGGCTAACAGATATGTGAAAAAGGCTTAACATCTATAATCAGGGAAATGCAAATTGAAACTATAATGAGATATCACCTGTTATAATGGCTATTATAAAAATGTTGAATGACAAAAAGTGTTGGTGAGGAAGGGGAGAAAAGGGAACCCTTGTACGCTATTGGTTGGAATGTAAATTAATGCAGTCATTTTGGAAAATAGTATGGAGGTTCCTCAAAAAACTAAAAATAGAAATACCATATGATCCAGCCTCTGGATATATAACCAAAGGAAGTGAAATCAGTATGTCGAAGAGATATCTGCATTTCCATGTTCATTTCAGCATTATTCACAATAGCCAAGATGTGAAAACAACCCAAGTGTCCATCAACGGATGAATGGATAGACAAAATGTGGAATATGTACACAATGGAATACTGTATGTCCTTTAAAAAGAAGAAATTTTTGTCATTCACAACAACATAGATGGAACTGGAGGACATTATGCTAAGTGAAATAAGCCAAGCACAAAAAGACAAATATTGTATGATCTAACATACATGGGGAAAAAAGAGAATGGATCTCATAAAAACAGGGTTAGAAAGGTGGTTACCAGAGGCTGTCGAGGAGGAGGAGGGATGGGGAAAGGGAAGATGTTCATTAAAGGGGATAAAGTTTCAGTTCGACTGGAGGAATAAATTTTAGTGATCTATTGCACTGCATGATTACCACAGTTAATAATAATAATATATTGCATAGTTTAAAATTACTAAAGAATAGCTTTTTAAAGTTCTCACCACAAAAGAATGATAAATTGGTGAGGTGATGGATATGTTAATTAGCTTGATTGAATCTTTCCATAATGTATACATAGATCAAAATATCACATTATACCTCATAAGTACATACTGTTATCATGTGTCAATTAAAAATAGATTAAAAAGTAAAATATAATAAAATTGTATACGTATTATCTCATTTAATCTCCACATCAACCTTAAGATGTAGGTACTATTATTATTATTATTTTATTTTATTTTTTTGAGTTGGAGTCTCACTCTGTCATCCAAGCTGGAGTGCAGTGGCATGCTCACAGCCACCCCAATGTTGACCTGCTGGGCTCCGGCGATCCTTCCAACTCGACCTTCCAAGTAGCCAGAACTAGAGGCGCGTGCTACCACGCCTGACTAATTTTTTTATTTATTGTAGAGACAAAGTCTCACCATGTTGCCCAGGCTCGTCTCAAACCCGTGGGCTCAGGCAATCCCCTCACCTCGGCCTCCCAAAGTGCTGGGATTACAGGCTTGAACCACAGCACCTGGCCATAAGTACTATTATTAGTCTCATTTTACAAATGAGAATACTAAAGCTCAAAGAAGTGAAGTAACTTGCCAAAGGTCACGTAGTTAGCAAGAGATTGGAAGAAATACTGAATCTGCCTGATTTTTGAGTCTGTGCATCTAGCAATTACATTATAAATTTTACATCTCTGTATTGAAATATTGAAATAAGTAGCTCAATGAATTTAGCACTTTTTTAAAGTATTATTTTTCAAAAGCCTTCATTTATTTGGCTAGAATTAATTAGTTAGAATTTTGCATATAGAAGAATGAGAGCAGTAGTTATAAATTAGTATAGATCTACTACTATGGATCACACAATATATGTGAAATTGAACATTCTATTTCTTTTTGAAAGACTTAAATAAAATTATTTAAAATTTTTGAGATATTACATGAGAAAAAAATCTAAGTTTTTGGTGGACCTCCAAAGTAATGTAGGTGTAGCTAACACATTTTACAGCAACCATTGATATACATATAATATTTATAGAAAAAGTAACAACTTCATGCATTCCATAAATTGTGGGTTTTAGCACTTTCTTTTTGTTTTATGCTTTTCAAAATTATTTGAAAGTTTAATTTATTTGATTAGAACCATTTGAGAGACTGATTCCTTAATGTGGAATGCAAGCACACTCATTAATGATCATGATCAAGGCCAAACAGTTTTTGCCAACAAACAATTAGCTTTGGGAAGAGATGTGTAAACCAAAAATAATAAAATTATTTTGTAATCATTCCTCTTCGCTTTAGACATTAAATAGTATTAGATCTTTAGACATGACATAAATTTAATCCTGTCATTACATGTAGTTGCATTTTCCAAGCATGGGACAAATCTTGTATTCACTGAGTACAGTTCTCAGATTGGTATGTCAAGAATGACCTTGTATAACTATAGGAGGAAAGTCTTCTATGATTAACAAATACATGAAGGAGAAAACACTATCCTTTCTCCCAGTGGGTACAAAGTGGGTACACACCCACTTTGTGTGGGAGGTAGAAGTGGTTATACCTGCCCTTCTTCAATTTGTTCTCAAAGCAAGGCCCTGACCTCATCCTCTAAACTCACTTTCCAGTCTCTCTCAGATCAGGGTGTTTATCAAACTCACTTGGATAACTTTTGCAAAACATATTTGCCTGGCCCTCTGTATCCCCACTGGAGATTTGTTTCAGGAGGAGGATCATTTCTAGGGTAAAAGCAAGCATTTGGGGGAAAAGACCATTTTATAAGAATTATATTTAATGAAATTAAAAAATAAAATAGGTGATTTGATGTTCACCCTAGGCTGAGAGCACCCCCACTGTCTTTGAGGCATTTGCAGACATACTAAAATCTGTAGCATACTTAGAGTTGCTGGTTATTTCTCCATAATTCTTTGGAGCTGGGAATAAACCTCAAATGGAGTATAAAAATGCAGAGTGTTGTCAACTTATCACTCCAAGAATATTTTTTGCACCTTTTTAGATCGGAAGGGTCAAATTGAGATGACAGAGGATGGGAGCTACAGTCCTGCTAAATTACATTCTAGAGCTGGGAAAATCAAAACCCATCATCCAAAGAATTATTAATGATAAAAGCTAACACTTTCTGAGTGCTTACCACATGACAGTCCCTATACTGAATGCTTCGTGTCCATTTTCTCATTTGATCCTGACAACTACCTGTAAGGCCTCTTTTTATAGATGAGCAAGCTGAGACTCAGACCTTGAATTTGTTGGTCATTTGCAGTTGGTCATTTGCAGAGCCCTGATTCAAACTCTCTTTTTCCTGGTTGCAAAACTATTGCTCTTAAAAATTAAGTTATACTGCCTTTATTTGCTTTAGGGAGCTTATGGAATCCACTCCTATCTCTTCTTACAAGGAACTCTATTGGGCTTTGAAAAAGGCTGAAAAATGAGGAAGAAACTTTGTAGGCTAGAAACTTAGTCTCCTTTGAGCAGTGAGATAGGCCAGGCTCAGAGGACTAGGCCCTGGCTAGAAAGGAGACATGCCCACTGGGGAGAAAGTCAGAGGTTTTGTGAGCCCTGCTCCATGTCCCAGGAGGAAGTCCCAGCCATGGGGATTGGAGTAGTGCCCGGCAAGGTGGAGCAAGGCTTTTGTTTTATCTAATACACACTTCTATAGTGCTCTATATGCCAGGCACTGGTCTATGCTATTCTAACAGTAACTCCTTTGCATCATATAGCAATTCCTAGAAATAGGTGCTATTATTATCCCCGTAATACAGATGACTAAACTGAAGATCAGAGATGTTAAATAATTGTCCAAGGTCACACAGTTGGTAAGTGCCAGAGTCAGACTTTGAACCTAGGCAGTGTGGAGCTAGTGGCTGTGTAGTGCCTCACAACACAGAAACTTGATTTTTCTCTCTCTTGTGTTTACCATCCTTTTTCAATCACTCCTGGGCAAGTCTACTTTGCTAGTAAATTTCTCCTATGCCATTGGCTTTTTCTTCACCCATGAGTTTCCTAGTGTTTTATCTGCAGTGTCCTCGAACTCCTTCTTCATTCTCCACACTGCCTCCTTTGGCATGAATCATGAACAACACGCTCTTTCCATCTGCCAATTTTTTTTCCTCCATAAATTATCCCATTTCAACTTGAGGAGTGAGGATGGAAAGTATTGTTTCTATTTTGTGAATGAGGCAACTAAAGCAAGCAACTTTCCTAAAGTCTCACACAACCATCTAGTGGCAAAGACTAGAATCCAAGTTCTCTGACTCTGAATTCAATGTTCTTTTCCATTGTACCATCTGATGGAATTTATAAATCCATTCATTCATCTGTTCATTCTTTCATTAACATTAAAACAATGTATCGAGAACCTTAGTGTATGCAAAGGTCCCGAGTGGGAAGGAAGGTAGGTATAAAAATTCTTCCTCTTAAGGAACTGATGACAGAACTGAGATAAGATCGTACCGTAAAAAGTTGAATAACAACACAGAATCACATATACTAAGTGCCAAATGAGTGGTCTAGTCAGATCATACAAGAATTTTGAGGCAGCGTATGTAGCATCAAAGATAACTTTATTAAAAAGGTGGGACTTCAACTTGGCATAAAGGGTGATTAGAATTCAGAGAATGGAGCAACACTTTACAAGCTGGGGAAGTGGTGTGCAATAAGATAGTCTTTTCCAACCTTTATTGTGCCATGGTACACACAAAAAAAGCCTAGTATATAGAGCACACTGGGGTGAATTGTGGAAGCAACTTGCAAGTCTCCTAGAGTTTTGACAGCACTGTTCTTAGGTTTAGCTGAGGGCAGAGGGAAATCTCATAGCCTCAGACGCTTGTAATATGTTTCGGAAGGTCTTCACTAGGTATTGGGGCACACTTTCATGGTGGGTCTGAAGACTACTGACAAGATCACAGGGAGGAATTGGAGGATACTTCCAGAAAAACCATGGCAGATGCCATTGGAGATCAAAGTTATGGTCAAATGATGAAGGGCCTTTAAATTTAATTCTGTGGACCTACAGAATAGGTAGGCAAAATATACATAGTATTGTTTTAGAAAGCTTCTACAGGCATCAATATGGAGGACAGACTGCAGGGATGAAAAGTAGTCAAGAGGCTATTATCTTTGTTCATGTGGGAAGTGATGGTATTTTAGAATAAAGTCATAGTGATAAAGACAGAGAAAGGTGGCCAGACTTCAGTTACATTTTAGAGGCAAAAATGACAGGGTTTGGTAATGAATTGCACATGGATAGCAGAAAAAAGGGAAGACACAAGGAAGATTTCCAGGTTTCAAGTTTGAGCAAATGACTATGAATGGTGATGTCATTCTCTAAGACAGAGAGCCCAGAAGAAATAGATTTTTTTTTTTTTTTTAGAAGAAAGGGACAGATACAATGATGAGTTTCAAGTTGACATTTAGAAGTAAGGAAAGCTAGAAGGCTATTGTAAAAAGCCAGGTGAGACAGAATGAGATCCTGGACTCATATGGTAGCAGTGGGAATGGAAAGAAAATGTTAAACTGAGAGACATTATAAAGGAAGAATTGATAGAATTGTGTCATGGACTGATGACTGACTTCTATGGTTGAAAGGTAGAGGAAGGCTTAAGCACTCAGATCGCTTCTGTTCTTTATCTTCTTAATAATTCTTTCATTCTCATGGCTTAAAATATTATCTATATATTGGTGACTTCAAAATTTGTATCTTCAGCCTAGACCCCTCCCTACTTTTACGTCCAATTTGCTGATATAGCAACTTGCATGCTTACTAGGCATCTCAAACTTGCCATGTTCAAGACTGAACTCTTGATTTTCCTATCCCCCACCAAGATCTGTTCCACTCACCAAACATGTTCCTCATCTCACAAATGCCAAGTTTATTCTTCCAGTTACTCAGGCAGAAAACCTTGGAATCATTCTTGATTTTTCTCTTTCTTTCACATACTACGTTTATTCTATCAGCAGATCTTGTTGGTTCTGCCTTCAGAATATTTCTAGAATCTGACCAGTTTTTATCATCTCCATTGATACTACCCTGGCTCATGTCATGATGATCTGCCTACTGGATTATGTTGCACTAGTCTCCCAACTGTTCTCCCCACTCTGTCCCTGCCACCATCTATGATTTTCTCATTGGTTTTTGGGAGCAGACTAAATTTATTACACGAACATCAGATTATATCACTCCTTCACTCAAAACTCCTCCAGTGGCTTCCCATCTCACCCATAGTAATATAGCAAAACTCCTTACAATGGTCCACAATGCTATGTACACTCAGATATTGACATAACTCACTCACCTCCTTCAGGTGTTGGGTCAAATATCTGCTACTTGGTAAGAGATTCTATGACAGCCGTGTTTAAAATTGTAGTGCCCCTTCCCCATTTCCTATCTGCCTTCCCTGTTTTGTTTTTTTATAATTTGGACACTACTTGACATTATATATTTATCTATTTGCTTATTGTCTATCTCTTTCTGTTAGAACAGGGTCCAACAACCTTTTCCTGTAAAGGTCCAGACAGTAAATATTTTAGGCTTGTGACAGTCTTTAACACAAGTACCTAGCTCTGTTATTGTTACACAAATGCAGCCATAATACATTAAAAAAATGAATATGGCTGTGTTCTAATAAAATCGTGTTTACCAAAATAAGTGGCTGGCCAGATTTGGCCCATGGGCCACAGTGTGTTGACCCTTATTAGAATGTAAGCTCCAGGAGGGCAAGGGTTTTTGCTTACTACTATATCTCCAACACCTAGAACAGTGCCTGGCACATAGTAGGCAATTGATGTATTTTTATAGGATGAATAAATCAGTTAAAGATTTGAGGGCTGTGGGATCAAGAGAATTATAATAAAGCCACTGATGGTGCAGAATCTTCAGCAAGAGCTGGCTTTGGCTAGGTTTGCAGCACATCAATTCTCCTTCCTCCCTTCCCCTCTCATCCCCATACTACCACTTAAGCATGTCATATGAAGTAAATGTTGCTTTCATTGCTCATGCAACTCTCCTGATGTGTGAAATTTTATCTGACTTCCTTTAATGTTGTCATTTGTCTATTTAATCCTCCTGACTCAGACTCTCTCTAATAACAATAATAACTCAGACACTTTGCACTAAAACCAAGACGCTGAAATCAGTATTTTTAATTAATTTTAAACAACTGCTAGCAATAGTTTCTATTGACAACTCTATACTTTTCAACAATTCATCATATTTTGAAGTACTCTCAGAAGTTAAGCAACTGTTACTGTTATAATATGAGATGCTATTTTCCTTCCATGAATTCTATGTGAACGATTTGTTCTGATAAACTTCAGCTTTCAAGTACTCTCAATGGTAGGAATCACATGGCAATAAGTGTGGTAAATGAAGTATTTACCAGTACTTACTGACTGTTTTCTCATCCTCACCTGGATTTCTTATAGGCACTCAATATTTCCTGGAGTTATATGCCTTTCTTTTGAAAATATGCATTCATTTATTCATTATTTCATACAGTCTTTCATGTAGTGCTAACATTTACCAGACATTCACTATGTGTGTGGTATTTCGCTGGGGACTTTATATATGAACCCATTTAATTTTTTGTAAAACACATAAGTGGTAGGTACTATTATTATCATAATTTTGCAGATGAGATACCAAAAACTGAAGCTAATTTGCTCAAGGCCCCACAACTAACAGGAAGGGGAGCTAGGATTGGAACCCAGGCCTGCCTAACTCTAGAGCCAAGATTTATTCATTGTTTCCCATCACCTCAACAAATATCTACTATATGCCATGCAGTGTGCTAGGCAGTACCTACAAAGATGAATAGGGCATGATCTCCCTGGTCTTCCAGAGGTAACACTAGTTGGGCCTGTGTGGGTGAAAATGGAGGCTGTCAGATGCAGATACTAAGGAACTTCCTGTTTACAAACAGGTGGGTGTGAAAGTGGACATAGCACTGTGAATTTGCAGGGTTCTAAAAAATGGACAGAAGGCTGCAGACTGAAAGGGAATAGGGCCTCCAACTAGAGTTAAGGTCAACCAGTAGAGTAGAAAAATGCCACTTTCAGGGACTTAAGCGGACCCCCCAAAAATGCCCACTACAGAAATGGGATTGGCTGCCCACAGAAAAGTATTTACTGATAGATTAGGGACCTCCCTATATGTCATTAAGGAGCATTGCTCTAAAATGTAATCAGCAGAAAACACCACTGTACCCTGGAAATGTTGTGGCTAGAAAAGTCCATCCTAAGAAGGGGTTTGTGATATTGTGACATGCGCAAATAATTTGTTTGACCATTATAGGAACAAAAATAAAAATAATTAGAAAGAGAAGTAGTTTCTGTTACTCAGTATCTGGACCTGCAGACACATTTGTTGTCTTTCTGATAGAATGATTGGTGGTTGCTGCAGACTGCATAAACAATACGACTCCATCTTTTCAGATAATTCCACGTCCTATAGTACCTCTTCACTCATTAGTAACAACAGCCACCATATAACAAGTGCCTATGCTGAGTCAAACACTTCACACAAAATATTTTACTTTATCCTCATAGCGATGATCTCCTAGGGTTCTATTAGCCTCATTTTTGGATAATGGAAGTTTGTGACTTAACCCCATACAACGATATGAGTGGTATATTAGTTTTACGTGACTTTTATAACGAATGGTCATAAACTTGGTGGCTGAAAGCAATTGAAACGTATTCTCTCACAGTACTGGAGGCCAGAAGTCGGAATTGAGGTGTTGGCAGGATCATGCTTCCTCCAAAGGCTCTAGGGGAGATTTTGTTCCTTGCCTCTTAACTTATGGTGGTTACAAGTGTTGCCTAGCTTGTGGTAGCATGACTTCAAACTTTGCCTTTGTCTTCACATGGCCTTCACTGTCCTCTCTGTCTCTTATAAGGATACTCATCATTGGACTTAGGTCCCACTCTAATCCAAGATGATCTCACATCTGCAAAGACCCAAATCACAAATAAGGTCTCATTTCGATGTTCCAGTTGGACATATATTTTGGGGAACACCATTCGACCCACTATGAGTAGCCTAGATGAGATTCTAGCCTGTGTGACTTCAAAACCCTGGCTTGTTCCACTAAAGCAGATTGCTTTTACCAAATAGCCTCTTGTCTTTATTTGATTTCCTAAGTAGATTTCCTACTGGGGAGAGGATGTCCTGGTTGACATAGTTTGCTTTGTAGTTAATTACCAGGATTAATTAACAAATTGACATTCTGGCTTCTAAAATATTGCCTTATGTTTTTATATTGTGTGAAATTTGTCCCTCAGAGTCTGAATAATTCCTGGTTAAAATGGGCAAAACTGAGTTTTAGAACCTGTGAAGTTGAAGATTGCATCTTGAATGGGACCAAGATCTCTTTAGGCTAGAGACATCTCACAGCCTACCAAACACACCCATTTCTTTAATATCTAAGTTAGCAAAATATAATGGGAGAACACAATCTTTTGAGTGTACAGATGAATTTCTAATTATTTAAGAACTTACAGGAGGGATTTTGTGTCCACCTTAATGTTATAGCCCAGAAAGATTCCTCATAGTACCTACTATGTTTGCTCCTGAGCTACAGTCCCCACCATCAAGTCACAGGGAAGGAGCTGTTTCTAAGAGTTCATTATCACAGTAAGATGAAAATTCTGTAGAAAAAATGGGAATCTGGGAACAGTAGGGGCTTCCCATGCCTCTAAATCAGCGTCTTTGAGGGCAATTATCCCAGTGGACCAGTTGACACTGGCCTGCTCACACCATGATTATGAGGTATATATATATATAGTGTGTGTGTGTGGATGTGTTTCTCAGATTGTGGTCAGTTTGTGGGCCACCCAGAGAGCTGGTTAAAAATGCCAATTTCTAGTAGTGGGAAACTGCTGGGGGGTAGGGGGCGAGATTGGCAGTAGTGGGAAACTGCCAGGGGAGGGGAAGGCACACCTCATCAACAAGGGTACCTGCATAATGAACATTTGTATACCTAACCCTGAATTGTACCTCACATCTTTAAAATAAAAAAAAAAAAATTTAAAAGCCAATTTCCTGGTCCTTATAGCAGACTTATTTAATAAGTATTTCTGAAGTTAGGATCCAGAAACCTGCATTTTATGACAAATACCTAGAGTAATTCTGATACACATTTAAGTTTGAAAACCATTGCATTCTGGTGAAATCAGGCTTTCACAACATCAAAACACAGATTAAACTTCAAATGTTCATTTGCAATTCCAGCCAATAATCAATTACAGTATTGCATTCTTGCAGCATGATCTGTAGGTTTTAGCTCATGTGACAATATGATTTTATATGGTTTGATTTAAATCAAAGCAAAGGCAGTTATGGCAAGATTTCTTAATCTTGCTCTCCTAAGACAATTTACGTAATAACTTTTGAGGAGAATGCAATAACCTCTCCTTAATATCTTAAGTTGGTCTCTAAAGTTCCTTCGACTCCACCATTCTGATTCCGTGAATGTTCATTCCTAGGGCTTCAAATCTGTTTGTGACAACACATTGCTCCTTACACACTAAACCTATTTCCCTTCTTCCAGGCAACAGGTTTCTGAAGAAGACTGGTTGCTGGTGATCTTCCTGGACATTTTCTAATAACATATGCCCTCTCACAGTATTGCTGCAAAGAGTGAGTGAGATGATAATATGCAAAGTTTCAAGCATAGTGTCTCACGCTAGGAAGTGGTTAATAAACTCATGCTGCTTCCAGTGCATTGTTACAACAATATCTTTTGAATTATTGAAACTATATCATCAGAGAACTGCAGCTGAATGAAAACCAGGGGATCAGCTATATCGACAATATAGGGTTTATTTGGCTTTTAGGGAACTAGATCGACCCCGAATCTCTGCAGACGACCTCAGCTGCAGAATAGTGAGATGGATGCTGGGCTCAGTGGCTCAGCCTGTAATCCCAGCACTTTAGGAGGCTGAAACGAGTGGATTACCGAGCCCATGGGTTCGAGACCAGCCCGGGCAACTTGGCAAGACCTTGTCTCTACAATAAAATAAAATAAAAAAATAAAGAAATGGCCTGAGAAGGCATGGGTGCTTGCCATGCATATTGCCTTGGTGAAAAGCAGCCATGACTCTGACTCACAAAAATGGTGGCCTACAACTCAGTTTTCAAACCCTAACATGCTTCCTAAATTAGTATTTCTCAAAATGTATTCCATGGAGTACTAGTTCCTGAGGATGGATAGTATTACATAAAGGGCTCCATGAACTAGCAATGTTATGAACCACTGGATTAGTCAATTGTGGTTTCCTAGCTGCAAAGATATTCAGAGTTCTTAATATGACAACAGGTAATGGACATCTCCAAGGAGGGATGGGATACACTGGGTTTTTAAATGTCTATGATCTTACTCACAGGGATGGTGGTGAGAGACTAGTTGATCTGAGAAACACAATTATGAGAACACTACTCCATAGTGAGTAGTGACCTCCTACTCGATAACAGGAAGGGACACTTTTCAGCCCTTACATGGCTTAAGTTAACCAAAGGACAATTATGTGCTAAACTATAGAGTACTGTGCCTCGGCCTCCTCGTGTCTTCATTTTTTTTCTTTGCTCAGCTTAGATTCTATGTCCATACTTTTAGTCACTCTTTTGTACACACTCTAGCCTTCTCTGCCTCTCTCTGCCTTCATAAAATTTGATTAACAGATATTCAATCCTAGTTAAATTCTACTCTCTGTTTATTCCAAGCTTGCTCTGGCAGATGAAGGAGGTTGGATGCAAGCTTATAATCATACTAAATAGTCTCACTCTAGATTCATGACCACTAACTTCAAGTGGGTCCTTAATACTACCTTCCAATTTCACTACATTTCTTTCATCCATTCATTCTCGAATGTTCCTGGATGGCTGTTCTACATCTTCTCTCTCCTCAAATTTCCAACATTTCTTTCCCACTATCCTTCTCAGCTGCTGACCTTGCTTTCTATTTCACGGAGAAAATAGAAGTAATCAGAAAGGAACTCCCACCAGCTTACTCGTATCTGTATCCACATACTCTGCCTTCCCTCATGTTACTATTAACTATCTGTGATCCCACTGAATGCTGACTCCTCTACTTAGTACTAGGTACTGTCTTTTTTTGCCTAATCAAGGTAATTGCTCTAGTCAGTTACCCCTCCCACTATGACATCAGTAATTTTTAGCTCATCAAATCAATATCTCCAATGTTTAAAAAACTGTTCTCTTCATCTAAGTTATAGCCCCATTTCTTTCTTTCTCCTCAGAGCAAAAATTCTGGAAAGAGTTTTCTCTGCTCATTAGTTCTAATTTCTTCTCAGTCTCTCTTGAACCCCCTCCAATTAGGCTTTTGCCACTATCACTCCATTAAAATGATTCATATCAAGGCCAACAATATCTCCTCAGTGTTAAAACCAATGGTCATTTTACTGTTCCCGTTTTCTTTGATCCAACAGCAGCATTTGATGCAGTTAATCACTCTCTTCTTGAAATGCTTTTTTCACTTGACTTCTGGGACATCACCGGCTTTCCTTGTACTTCACTAACTATTCTTTCTTAATATTTTTTACAGGTCATCTTCACTTTCCTGATGACTATGTTGTCTAATTGGCATCTCAACATGAAATTTTCCAAGATCAAAGTGACTATTTTCCTTATATCTGCTTTTCCCCTAGTTTTCTTTATCCATTCTTCTGGTTGTTCAGGCCAAAGCTTGGAGTCTTCCTTGACTCCCCTTTTTCTCTCGCACTCCACATCATATCTATCAGCAATACTTTCAGCTGAATATTTAAAAATATATTAGAATCTGAACACTTCTTACCATCTCCACTGTTACCACCTTAGTTCAAGCCAGCATCATTTCTTACTTGGATCATTGAAAAATCCATTAAACATGTAAATCAGATCATGTCATGCTTCTGCTCAAAATCCTCCATGACTTTTTATATTGTTCACAGTAAAAGTCAAAGTCCTTAGAATGACCTACAAGATTCTACATGATCTGCCTTCTCCCCCATTACCTCTCTGACCTCATCGCCTACCGCTCTCCCCCTTGATTACTCAGCCCAGCCATATGGCCTACTTGCTATTTCTCACACATACCAAGAAAACTCCCAGAGGGCCTTTGCTCTTCCCTTTAACTGGAATGTTCTTTCCACATAGAGTTTACTCACTTGTTTCCCTCAAATCTCTGTGCAAATGACAATTTATCAGTGGTAGTTCCTTGACCACCCTATTTGAAAGTTGCCATTTTCTGTATGCTTCCTATCATTTTACTCTACTTTATTTTCTTCCATAGCACTTGTTATTTCCTGATATAGTAATATTTACTTGTTTATTTACTGTCTATCTTCACCACTAGAATATAAGCTTCGAGAAGGCAGGAATTTTTATTTTCCACTGTGATATTCCTGGTGCATAATATAGTGCCTGGTACATAATAGGGACTCAAAGAATGATTCTAAGTGCAATAGGAATTCTAAGATTTCTAGTATCTCCAAGTGGACACAGATCTCCCTCATCAAAAGCAATGCCCCATCCAAGTACTAACCAGGCCCAACCCTGCTTAGCTTCTGAGATCAGATGAGATCGGGTGCATTCAGGGCAGTATGACCATAGACTTATACCCCATGACTTATAAAATAAAATAAGATAAAATTTCAAAAAAAAGCAATCCCTTTCCCAATGATGAGCTTTTTGACACTACATTTCTGGTAGGTGGGTTTAGTCTTTACATGAGTACTCCAGAAAGTTCCATACATTCTTAAGCAAAGTGCTTCATCATTGAAGCTATTTAATTTCCAGAAAGATCTTTGCCAAGGGTCCTTTTTGATACGTAATATTTTTGGGGTGGGTATTAGGAGTACATGATACAAAATGCTAAATGTTCAAAGGGCAAGCAGTGAAAAGTATATTCTACCACCTCCTAGTGCTACCACTCGATTCCAAGTCACCTTTGTGTTTTGTTTTGTTTTGTTTTGTTTTAGTTGAAGTCTCACTCTGTCGCTCAGGCTGAAGTGCAGTGGCACACTCACAGCCACCCCAGCATTTACCTGCTGGGCTCAGATGATCCTTCCGTCTTCGTCTTCCAAGTAGTCAGAACTACAGGCACGCCCAACTAATTTTTTTATTTATTGTAGAGTTGAGGTCTCATCAAGTTGCCCAGGCTGTTCACAAACCTGTGGGTGCAGGCAATTCACTCACCTCAGTCTCCCAAAGTGCTGGGATTACAGGCTGAGCCACCGAGGCTGGCCTGTGTTTGTTTTTTTAAAACCAGAATTATTGCACAATTTTTTTTTAGAAGCAGAAGTTAGATGATGTCACTCTTCTGCTAACATCAGCCTAAGGAATGCCATTGCATGCAAAGCAAAAGCTAGAGTCTCCCTCTGTCCCCAGCTACCTGGGTCACATCCTGGAGGCAACCACTCTTCCCAGTTTATTGTGAATTTTTTAAAGATAGCCTATATATTATGTGTGCATAACTTTTTAAAAACTGTACACACTATTTTGTATACTTTTTTTTCACTTGATTCTACCTCATTCTTTGTAATGGCTGCATTGCTATCCATTGTATAGCTACTGCAGGGATTCTTAGTCTAGAGTCCATGTATGGGCTCAATTGGGTTAACGAATCTCCTGAAATTGTATGTAGATATTTGTGTGCATATGTAAAGGTAGATCTTTCAGCAGAGTGAGCCTATGTCTTTTATCAGATTGAAAGGGATCTTAGACTCGAAATGACTAAGAATCATTATACTGAGTCTGAATCTACCTTCCTGATACATCCACCCCTTGGCCCTGATTCTGCTATTTGGAGCAGTTCTGTCAGAGTCTGGTACTTAGAGGACATACAACAAATATTTGTCAAATGAATTTATGAGATAACACAAAATGAATCTACCCTCTCTTTTCTAAGTTAGCTTTTGGTTAGTTCAAAGAAACCATTTATCTTTTCCAAAGTTAATGACTTAGTTCCCTTAACTTTTTCTGATTTGACATGGTTTCCAAACCCATATGCTTTTACCTCCCCTGGACATGCTCTAATATGGGATTTTTCCTCAAATGCCTTCAGGAGCAAGTAGATAGTTTTGAAAAAGGTGAAGTGGATCAGATGTGAGACAATGGCAAGTGGTGGGACCTGTGGAATCCACAAGGTTGACTAAAATAGTCACATTCAAAGTCATATATAATACATACGTCTATAACCAAACAAAAACCATGTTCAGGTCAATTTTAGCCCATAGGCTGGCAGTTTGCAAATCTAAAAATGTGGAACTTGTAAAGTTTGTCAATACTTCTTTCTGCAGTCTATCAGTACATCTTTTTCTTCCCCATAAACCTGACACTTTATTCACACTAAGCTAGTCCCTGCATCTTAAATACCCTAGGATTCCCTGTTATGCATTTGCTCATATGGCTCTCTCTTATGAAATACCTCTGTGGAATATTCTCTATTTGCCCCTCCATATTCACTTTTTTCCCCCCAAAAAACCAACAACATTATATTTAGAGTCGTTTTAGGTTCACAGCAAAATTGAGAGGAACATACAGAGAGTTCCCATAAATCTCCTACAGATCTAACTTTTCACTGTTTTCCATCTTCTTTCTGTACCCCTAGAGGCTGACCTTTATGGACTGTATTAATTGGCATCCTTATCCTCCGGGTTCTTGTTGGATATGGCCAATGGAAGGCACTAGGAGGGAGCTGGAGATCAGAGACATTAAAATCTAGGTATTTATTCTGGCTCCCTCTCTGTGGAGTATCTGCAGCTTGGTTGAGTCCTTCTAGAAGGATCCATTGCAGGCTACAGACTTATTTTGGTGGTCATCTTTCATAGCTATGCTTATTCTCTCTGGGTTCTGATAACTGCTCTCTCCCCTCAGCTTTTCTAGGGGTGACAAGGGCTCCCTGGGATGCTTCACAATCCCTGTCGACTTTCTTTTACCATGCTCACACTGTTGTAAACAGTCCCTTCATTAAATTCCCCTCACTTGCCCTGCTGAGTGTGCCCTCAGTTTCCCACCAGATCCTTGAGTGCTGCAAAGTTTTCCCCTCCCTTGTCTATTTCGTGTACTCCTGAACTCCGTGTTATTCAGGCCCCAGCTCCTCTGTGAAGCTTTCTTGGGAGTTCTTCCCTCTGAGAAAGTTAACAACTCCCCCACCTACTTGAGAACATTTCTTACAGCACTCCATGTTTAGATCTTGAGCTTCTTATGGCAGGGAATGAAGCTTATTCATCATTATTGTCTCAGCTCTGGCCAAGTAGATGCTTGGTAAGTGTTGGTTATCTTTTCTTTTTGGGGGCAAGGACATAAAAATAAGGAGGGGAAATATTTTTTATTTATTTCAAATTATTTGATTTTTAAAAGAAATGTGTATTTCTTATTTTAAAATAATTAAACCTAAAAGAAAAAAAGTAAAGAGAAACAATCCTTCACATCCATGCTAGCAGCAACTGTGGTAATAGTTTGTGGTGTACATCTTAACATCTTTCTATATCAGTCCATGTAGGTACACAGACCTATTCCTTATATTTTATGGCTATATTGTATTTCATTTGATGAATGCTTCATAGTTCATTTAGCAAATTCCTTGTTATTGGACAGTTAGGTTATCTAATATTTTTCACTATTATAAGCAATGCAACTCAAAACACAGAAATACGCTGGATCAAATGGAATATACAAAAGTATATAGCTGAGCTCCAGAAGCAAGAAAGGAAAACCTCTAGATCCCAGAGACAAAAGGGATCTCACAATCACAGCAATGAGCGTGACTTGAAGTTTCACCACTCATAGGGAAAATGGAACCAGATATATACCCTAAAGGCTGAGATTCTCAGTCCTTTGTAGGGCTTGGAATTGAGATAGAGTGCTGTCCCATTTTTGAATTAAAAGCAAATTTGCCAAATAGCTAGGGGCACAATAATAACAAATCTCCTTTAGTACTATGTGCCAAATGTTGTTCTACATGTCTCACATGTAATCATTTATTTAATCATCACAGGAACCTCATGATGTGGGTACTACTATAACTCCTATTTTACAAATAGGGAATAAAACATTTAAATAAGTTGCTTAAGGTCACACAACTAGGAAGTGGCAGATCTAAGATTCAGACCCAGACCCAAGCATCCTGATTTCAGGTCGCATGTTCTTAACAATCTATGCTATACTGCCTCTGTACAAACAGGATGTAGGTCATCTACCCTAGGATGATGTGGAAATAAACTCACCCATAAGAAATTTAAAACTCTAAACCTAAGCTGCACACTAGTATGAGACCCAGATTCCTAGCACCCACAAAATGCAGAAACACTGAGCTGAGAACATAACATAAAAACTGGTCCAGAACTGGGAACTCTTTAACAGAGGTAAGTGAAAAACTGTCCATAGGGCCACCTTACAACTCAGTGTTCAGTTTTACAGGTTTCTCACAGAAGATTCTTGCAGAAGATAAGCTCACATGCAAAAATGATTAAAAGCACATGGGAAAACCTACTAGAGTGAAACCTACTAGAATGAAAGTTATTCAGTATGTACAAGAAATGGGAGAATTCAGATTCAAGGAACTACAGAGAATACAGCAATCTGAAAAAAAACTTTAAAATATTGTATGGCTAAAGTTTTAAGGATATACACAGGAACACAATACATAAAGCAAGAACACAAGTCTGGATATGTGTGTATGCCAAAGAGATAGTCTAAAAGTGAAGAAAATAGAAAATATGGGATGAACATTGAAAGACCTTAGTTCTAGTCCCATTTAAATGTTTAAAAAGTCAGTTGACAGATTAAACTACAAATCAGGTATGAGTGAAGAGAGAACAAATGAAGTAACAAAGCTGAGATAAACATAGAATATAGCACACACCATAAAAATGCTAAATATGAAAGATAAAGTAAAAGACAGATGCTAGAATAAAAAGCTTCATATATATTTAATAGAAGTTCTAGAAAGAGAAAACAGGAAGAGGTAATGCTTAAAGAGAAATGAGTGAGAATGTCAAGAACTGAATAAGACAATAGCCATCTGATTAAAATCATATATCTAGTCCTAAAAAGAATAAAGAAAAATTGATACTCTTTTGATGCATCTTGGTAAAACTACAGAACATCAAAGGCAAAGGGGAAAATCTTGAAACCTACAAGAGACAATGTTGCAAAGTATTTTTGTAGGATAGATTTCTAAAAGTGGAATTTCTGGGACAAGGGATAGGCACACAAAACAATGAATGTGTTTTAAATGAAGGAGTGAGTGAATTAATTAGTCCTGTAGAATTTCTCCCAATCTAACATGTATTTCTTTTAGTACAGCCTGAATCGCATCCCCCAGCTATCTATTTATTTATATATTTGCAACTGCATCACCATTATTGGTTCCCATTGAGCATAAGGCCAATTAAAATCCCCAGGACTTTTTCAAATGAAAGGCTGTCAAATGAAGTCCTCCTCAGCATGTACTTGGGCAATTAATTTTTAAAAACCAGAAACAGGATTATTCACATACTGGTGAGATCATTGAGAACTGGAGCCATTAAAGAAGGTTTCATAAAGGAAGTAGGTCTTAGGCCATGTAGAATTTATTTCAGGTGAAGGGGATGAAGGAGAACTTCTAGGTTTGTGGGATGGAGGTAAAAAGTGTGATGAGGTGCACGAACAGGCTATAGAATAGGAAATGAGTTTGGGGTGGCGATGTGGAGAGTGGAGAAATAAAAAGATAAGGTTCAAGGGCAGTTTGGGACAAGATTATTTAGGGCCTGGAAAGCCAGGCAGAGTGTCTGAATTTGATATCATACATGGGCCAATTGGGTGCCTCTTTAGTCTTTTAAACAAAAATTTTATACATTATCTGGTGAACCAAAGAGAGGTTAACTAACACAGGAAGAATCAGGGAGACCAGGGGAGGTAATACAGCGCCCCCCTCCCACCCTGTTCTCTTGCTTCTAGGTTACTTGACAAGCTATATAGACAAGTAGTCAAGCTGAACAAATAGCTCAGGGACACATGAGATCATTGTTTTTGAATGTGCATATTCCTTGTCCCAGAAATCCCACATTTAAGTATCTATCCTACAGAAATACTTTATAGCATTGTTTGTCTCTAGTAAGTTTCAATATTTTCCCTTTCACTTTTGAAGTTCTTTGGTTTCACCATGATGCATCTAAAGGGTGACATGATGTTGAGCCGCCTGACTTGTGGGAGCTACATGTATTAAAATTGGAATGGGAAGACAAAAAGTGGTGATTAGGCAAAATAGTCTACTAGCAAATTCAAGATCTTTAGAGCTGAGTGCAAAGTATAAGAAAGAAAGATGCGGCCGGGCTCAGTGGCTCAGCCTGTAATCCCAGCACTTTGGGAGGCCAAGGCGAGAGGATTGCCTGAGACTGCGGGTTCGAGACCCACCCGGGCAACTTGGCGAGACCTCATCTTGACCAAAAAAAAAAATAGCCAGGTGTGGTAGCACGTGCCTGTAGTTCCGGCTACTTGGAAGGCTGAGGCGGAAGGATCGCCGGAGCCCAGCAGGTCGAGGCTGCGGTGGCCAGGAGCGATCACTGCACTCCAGTCTGGGCGACAGAGTGAGACTCCAACTCAAAAAAACAAACAAAAAAAGAAAAAGAAAAAGAAAGAAAGAAAGACACTGGATGCAGGGGAACGAGAGAGAATGAGAGAGTGGAACATACACTGGGATGAGAATCAGAAAACCTTAGTTCTAGGCTCAGCTCTACCTCCTACTAACCATGAGAACTTGTGCAGATTACTTAGACACAGAGGCTAGTTTTCTTATCTGCCAACATACTAGAATATAAGCTCCAGAGGGTTATAGGCAGGTGTATTTTATTCACCACTGTATCCCTAGCTCAGTGGGGATAGTAAGGGCTCAGTAGATATTGGTTGAATAGATGAATGAATGAATTAATTAATGAGTCAGTATCTGTCTTGCCTGACACACAGAGTTATTGTGAACTTCTAATGAGATCAGGAATGGGGGATATTACATGTAACTAAAGCAATAAGCAATTGTATGGTAAAAACACTACAGTTATCACTCAGAATTATTTTTATTAAATTAGAAGGCATATTTGCAGTACTTTAAAAATAAATAGGCTAATGACTGTAAGTTTTCTTAGCATGTAAAGTAAGAAGAACAGGGAAAAATCAGATACTTCAAGCGAGGTAGGAAACACATCAGGATCTTTATTCTGAACCATGTTCTGTCATTTGTGCTCAGTTTGCTTATGGTAGGGCTAATGATGATAATTATAGTTTCCATTCACTGACAACATATGATGTGCTATGTCCTGTCTATCCTTAAAAAAAAAAAATTTTTTTTAAAAAAAAGAAAAGGAAAATCCTTGCCAGGCACAGTGGCAACACTATAATCCCAACACTTTGGAAGGCCAAGTTAGGAGGATTGCTTAAACCCAGGAGTTCGAGACTAGCCTACGCAACATAGTGATAGTGATACCCCGTCTCTACAAAAAAGTTTAAAAACTAAGCCAGGCCTGGTGGCACATGCCTGTAGTCCCAGCTGCTCAGGAGACTGAGGCAGAAGGATTGCCTGAGGCCAGGAGGTGGAGGGTGCAGTGAGCCATGATCATGCCACTTCACTCCAGCCTGGGTGACAGAGTGAGACTGACTTAAAAAAAAAAAAAACCCTGCAAAGAAGATAATAGTATGCCTATTTTAGAGATGAGGAAACTGAGGTTCAGAGAGGTTAAATGACTTACTTAAAACCATGGTAAGAAGGTTGCAGAGCTAGACACTTTATTCCAAATCCATCTCTGAAGCTGGTAGAAACTGCAGATAAATAGATTTCTTCACACTGTAAGGATGCCCTTGCTAAGAGACTGAGAAATCCAAAGATGGAATGAGCTGCCTCCTGAGTTTATGAGTTTCTCATCACTAGAAGCAGGATCACTAAATAATTTGCAGTGGTCTTATGTCCATGAAGCTGACTCTGACCGGAAGTTTTCAAGCAGAAGTTAGTCAGTTTTCAGACAGGGCTATCAGGGAGAAGAGCTGACACACAGGACCAGATGGCCTTCATCTTAGATTTGATGGCTCTACTATACCAAGTGGGTTAGGGGAGTGTCCCAAGGCAACTGACATGACACCACAGAGGCCTTCAGATGAGAGAGAATTCTGCAAGAAGACTCCGAGAGATCCGTAGTGCTGTGATCATCAGGGGCCACTGAAAACATACTCTTTCCTGTGAGGCAGCACCAGCACTCAGAACAAAAAAAAAAAACAACAAAAAAACAAAAAAGAAACTCTTCTAATGGAGGTGAAGTAAAATGGAAATAGTCAAATGTGGGTTCAAATCCTGGCGCTGCCACTTACGAGCTAGCAGTGTTTGCCTTTGAACAAGTCGCTTAAACCTCTCTAAGACTGTTCTCTCATCTAGAATATGATCATAGTACCTGCTTTGCAGGGATGTGGTGAAGGTTTCAGTGAGATGATGCAAGTCAAGTGCACCTGGCACTTATTACACCCTCAATAAAGGTGAACTTTTGATGGCTTTCTTTCTTTCTTTCTTTCTTTCTTTCTTTCTTTCTTTCTTTCTTTCTTTCTTTCTCTCTCTCTTTCTTTCTCTTCTTTTCTTTTCTTCTTCTTTTTCCTCTTCTTCTGCTTTCCCTTCCCCTTCCTCCCCTTTCCCTTCTTTCCTTTCCCCCTTTCTCCCCTTCCCCTTCCTTCCCTTTCCCTTCCTCCTCTTCCTCCATCTCCTCCTCCTCTTCCTCTTCCTCCATCTCCTCCTCCTCTTCCTCTTCCTCTCTCCCCTTCCTCCTCCTCCACGGTATCTCATGCTGCTGCCTGCCCAAGCTGGAGTGCAGTGGCATGACCATAGCTCACTGCAGTTTTGACTTCCTGGGCTCAAGTGATCCTCCAATCTTAGACTTCTGAGTAACTGGGACTACAGCGGGCATGAGCCACCACACCCAATTTTATTTTTTAGAGACAGGGTCTCACCATGTTGTCTAGGCTGGTCTTAAACTCCTGACCTCAAGCAATCCGCCCAGTTCAGCCTCCCAAAGTGCTGAGATTACCGGTATGAGCCACCATGCCCCACCAACTGTTGGTGGTTTTCTTTAAAAAAAAAAAAATGGAGGGGGATGGTATGACATTGGGTCATTTTCCTCTCTTTGAGCACTTAATGGCCAAGTAACCAAATCTGTCAGACCTACCTAGGGACACCGAAACCCCTTCCCACTCTAGTGCTCCTAACCACAGCATAGCAGTGATAGTGGCTATGGGTGAAAGTAGAGTGTGACCACTAGTAGATAGATAGTAATAATAACGAACCTTTCAGGGCAATGGGACTCTCAAGGTTTTCCCCTAGTCCTGAAGACACACCTTCACAGGAGAGAGCTGTCTAAGTTCAATCTTGAAATCCTGCCAGGGAAGTGTTTTATCTACACAGACTTTTCATGGAATCAGAACTAAGAATAAAATTCACTCCTGCCCATCAAAGCTAGATGCATTAGTTACTTGGAATAGCAGGAACCTTAACATCTCTCTATTTGTCTGCAATCCTCCTGTCCCGTGTTTTTTTTTTTTTTTTTTTTTTAACAATTCTGTGAAATGGTCCAAATAGCAGAAGGCAGATACCCACAGTTTTCCAAGAACTTCATTGTTCCTTATTAGGCACAGAAAGAATGGTATGAGAACTAAGGGAACATTGCGGTAAATCACGGAATTCTTGGCTTCCTTTATTTATTTTAATAATAATAAAAAGCAAAACCCAAATCAAACTATTAATTAGCTGGGAAAAAGACTGGAACTATTATGTACTAATCCTTCCCTCCCATGTCCATGTGCTGAACAGTATTTTCTTACTCAGGATGGGTGGAACATTTCTGTTGCTTTTGTTTGAAAAAAAATTACTTTTTATTTGGCCTTGGGCTCATCTCATAACTTCTCTTTCCACTAGATTGCATAAGCCATACATTTGCACACATTTGTGTTTTGTACAGGGAATTTGAATTTTAATATCTACCCCTACCTGTAAAACTTCTCTACTTTTATCTTTTTCTTCAAGACCCTGATTTCCTTGTGAACATTTGTTTTGAAATCTTACATAAATCTTACATGATTCTGCCCAATTTTTGGCTACAAGGCTCAGCTTTGGGCTATAGACGTGAAATATTTTCATCATAACCTATATTTGGGGGAAGGAAGGTCATTCTCCCTTTGGAGGGAGAAACAGTAGGTCGTGGAAGTTCACTGCATAATTACTTATATTAATAGATGTTCGTTTTCTTTCACATCTGTCCCTCCGCTTCATCCCTTAGGACACTACCCTAGTTCAGCTCTTCATCCACTCTCTCCTGAACTGTTGCTATAGTTCCCTAACCAGCTGCTCTATGTTCAATCGCCCCCTGTCCAAACTATCCTAAACATAGCTACCATTCATCTCTCTAGGTTAAAGATTCTTAATGGCTCCCCCTTACCTAATGAGTAACCTGCGACTTTCTCATCCTGACATTCAAGGCTCTCCACGGATATATGCTCACTTTTCTTTCTTTTCCACCCTCTCTCTCATTACTTTTCTGCACATAGCTTTGGCTTCAGCCAAATCTGACCACTCCTTGTTTCAGAGCACACCCTATACTACAAGGCTCAGCTTTACTTTACCTATACTTTCCTGCTTTAGTGTTTCTTCCACTTGGAATTAACTCCTCTCCACGTAGCTCTCTGTTCACCATCATGTTCATTCTTTAATGTCAAATGCTACTAACTTCACTTGAATGGTCCTTAGAGACACTGAAATGGTAGTTGCTGCCTCCTCCCACACCCCCTTCCCCACTGCTGGCTCTACTAGGCTGGTGACACGTGGACATCTAACAGCACGTACAGCTTCTCCATGGGCCCTACTCACGCTGGCTCTCTGTTCCCGTCATTTTTATCACCACTCAGATGAAGTTTAGAGAACCCTTCTTGGTTTCCTCTTACCAGTTCTTTCACGACACTCTTTATCATACCACTCCTGTCCCCTCTTCACTGTCCCTTTGAATTGTTTTCTAGTTTTCCATTCTTGATTGCTTTCCATTTCTATGATAGCTTTTAGGGAGAAACTTTACTTTGGCCTGCTTTCTTAGAAAATAGTTTGGTGAGATTCTGATTTTCATCTGTTATTGATTCTTTCTCCCTGAGTGACAGATAAAAGAAAAAAAGGGATCCTACCTTCAGCTGTTCTTTTAGCATTCTTTTAAACGGTAAGTCACAGACATCTTCTGTCAGGCTGCTGCCTTCATTTCGAGGGACTCTTCCCTCAGTGATGAGTTGTAACTTCACAGCTATAGAACATTGCAGCCCCTCATGGCTTTCTGCACAGTCCCATTTTTCTCCTCTAGGTCCACTCTGGGTCTTCCTTAGAGTGACTTGACTTCCCAGGTATCCGATTTTGAAACCAAATCTTGTTTTCTCAACTCCTTCTGACACATGATCGCCAAAGTAAAGACCCACACCCCCAGCACACACATACTCTCTCTCACACACATGTGCACATAAACATGCTCCTGAGTGATGAGGAAGGAACTAGTAAACGAGGAAGCAAAAGTATTATTTTTTATTTACATAGACTTCCTAATCATGATGAGTTAAAATTCAGAGAGCCATGATTTGAAATGCATGGATGGGTAGTCTGCAAAACCACTGAAATTTATCTATTTAATAATTTACTGAACATCTACTCTGTGATGGGCACTGTATAGATGTATCTATACATATCATATGTAATTTATTTCTCACTACAACTTCCAGAAGAGATAATTATTCTGATCCTCATTGACAGATGAGGAAACTGAGTCTCAGCGAGAGAAAATGACTTGCCCAAGATCTGAGTTTGAAAGTCAAGTCTGATTCCTTAACCATCAGGTCTTCCAGGCACAAAGGTGTAATTGGCATTTTGACAGATGGGAATGGGGCAGGGTCAAAAAGACAGTATGAATCAAGATACAGATATGGGAAAATGTAACTACATGTAGGAGACTAATAGGAGTTGAGGTTGCAAAATTGTGTTGGGAACAGAACATATAAGGTTTAGAAATGTGTACTTCTTTCTATTGCCCTGAGGAAACAATGAAAGATTTTGGGGTAGGAAAACAACACAATCAGAGGTGTCTGAATCCATGGCTCCTCTATGCGGTTGATAGTATTTAAAAAAATTATTTACTAATATTTCTTTATTCACTCCAAGCCTATGCTTTAGTCAGAATTCTCTCCTTCTTTTCCAATACTTTAGTGAAAATTCAGAAGGCCATGTGGCAAAAACATAGAGAGAAGAAACAAACACAAGATAATTATATACAAGTCTGGGAAGAAGGAGCACAATGGGTCATGACGAACTTTCTTGAACAGAGTGTGAATAAGCAATGTCCCAATTGTATAGGGGGAAAAAAAAAACTAGCAACCAAAACACCACCAACGACAATAAGAAACAAAGGCAGCCAGGATCTAGGAGACATGGGTGAAGGTTGTGAAAATGGCACTTTCAGACCTTCTTAAAAAAACAGAAGAGAAACTAAAAAGGAGGCAGAAGGAGAACCATGGAGTTGAGGGGTAAGCTGAAAGAAAAAAATAGCAAGGGGGGTGTAACCCACAGTTGGTTTTGATATATCAACCCATTCTGACAACCAAGGCAAGCTCACTGGCATTAGGAAGGCCACACTAAAAGTAACAAAGCTTATAAAGAAACCTCCTACTGGAAGTCAGTTTGTCAAATTAGTGGGCTATCTCCTAGAATCTTCCCTTTTTCTCCCTCCTTCTTCTTCATTCAGTTGGTCACAAAGTTCCTGTGAGTTTACCCAGAAAGATCTCCTGAATCAAAGTCCTTCTCCTACTCCCACTGACAGGGCCGCTGTGTATTCAATTCCATATCCTTTTTTTTGCCTGGACCTGGCTTCCTGCCTCTATTTAGTGTCTTTCTCCTTCTAGTCCAGGCTTCAGTCTGCCTCAAGATTGAGCCTCCTAATAATCCCTTGCTTATAAACGTTCTTTGGTGGTCCATGACCTATAGGACACAGTAGAAAGAACTCCCTTAGTTTAGCACAGTGCAGTGGGAATGGACTCAAAGGATTCCCCCACATCCATGAATGAAGAGATGACTAAAGAGCTATGTCTGGCATGAGAAACTCTTGCAACAAGCTAATAACTTCTTCCCCTGATCTCTGACTCACTCTCTTCCCAAAGTGTGTGTATATGGGATGGGTAACTTATGCTTGCACCCAACCTAATGTAGGTTGACGAAGGTTATCTGTCCCTTTCTCAGTTGAATATATGAGGGTCTTCCACGTAGGAAGCTTCCTCATGATAGTCTTTTTTTCTCATCATGACCCATTTCCTTTCTAAAAAGTATACCCTTCACACTCTCCTCCCTTCAAGCAGCACTCTCATTTCCCAAACTTGAAGAAAGGAAAGGGACCTTTTTCAAAATCAAGAGTAAATAAAACGGGGTAGAATCTTATAATAGACACAATAATATTAGAACTCATTTGTATGAATTCTTCTGTGCATAAGGCCCTTGACTCTGATTCTTCAACCAACGAATCCAGTCTAATCTTCCACTTTTACTGCTTCTCTCCACCCCTTCACAATCCCGACATACCCAAGACTCCAGTCATACTGAACTTTTCAACATTCCTCAGATCAATCAAGCCTTTGCAGAAGTTCAGGAACATGCTGTTCTTTCTGATTAGAACACCCATACTCCTCTTATCTCGCCAGTAAATTCCTACTCTCCTTTAAAATCCTGTACTATTATTGCCTCCTCTGGGAACCCTTTCCAGACTGCTCCAAATAGAATTAATGGCATCCTCCTTTGGTCTCCCATAGCATTTTTCCCATACTCTTATTATAGCACCATCCTTATCACAGTAATTCAATATAATAACTAAAGGAATGGACCCTGGAGGCAGACTTCCTGACTCTGCCACTTACAAGCCATGATGTTGGACCAGTTACTTGACCTATGTTTGCTTCAGTTTCCTAACCTATAAAATGGAGTAAATGAGATAACACTTGTAAAGCCTTTAGAACAGAGCCAGGCACATTGTAAATGTCAATGAACATTCGATATCATCTTCTTTTTTATTGTTGTATTGTTACTGTGTATAATATACTTGTATACATAAATACATTTATTATTATATTATTGTGGTATTCTTTAACTTTTACTGTGTTTATATCTTGTCTTCCAAGTTAGTTTATAAGTGTTTTGAGGACAGGACCCTTGTTTTGTCCTCTCCTCTATAGTGCCTTGTATAAGTGTGGGCTCATTAAATGTTAGTTGGAGTCAGTATATTAGCGGTGAGAGACTTGAGTCTGGATCTTGACTCTGCTCTTAATTGCCGTGTGATCTCAATTACCCTGAGCTCCAGTTTTCTCATCTGTAAAATGAGAGGATAATAAGAATACCTACCTCACAGGGATGCTTTAAGGATTAAATAAGTCGTATATGCAAAGCCTAGCACATGATGAACACTTGCTAAATGGATTTTATTATCACCTTTGTATCCCTTTGCTTTTAGCTTAATAAATACTTGCACTTTAATGAATGAACCTGGCAATCTTCTGAAACTTGGGGATCAAGGAGATCCAGGTATCTAGCTCCATTTATTCTTAATAATTCAGAGGAAAGTATGCATCACCTTATTCTGTATCATGAGCCACTCTGAACCAGGACACCATCCTCCAGAAGGCAACAGATATGGCTGGTTGAGTCACTATAAAAGTCTTTCTATAAAGATTTGCCCCAAGCTCTCACCATAGCACATTGGACACAGTACCTTTCATACTAGGTGCATACTCTTCCTGCAATAGGCAGTAAAAAGAGTTGCAAAATGACTGGGGAACCAGAGTGTCTATGAATTCACTCCTCTTGCATTTTCTATCACCTCTTTCCTCTAATTTGCTAATCAACCTTCCCCATACTCATGAACAGTGTAACCCAAATCTGTGCAGAGAAGACACTTTCAAAGCATTTCTCTATGATGGATCCAGCAGAATAATAGAGATAATAACAAATGCTGATTATTCAGGCCCAATATGGCTCTGTATAAAAGAACATAACACTCTAGACCCAGATGGCCTGGATTTGAATCCAGTCCCATCACGTATTAGCTGTGAGACCTCAGGCAAATCACTTATCATTTATGCCCCTCCATTTCTCCATCTGTCAAATAAAAACAATATAAAACCCTCTTAGGGTTTTTGTGAGGATTAAATTAGCTAATACATATAGAACACTTACAAGAATGTCTGGTACATAGTAGGTGCTATACATATATTAGCGATTTTTAAAATTTTAACAGCTTTATTTAGATTTCACATACCATAAAATCACCTAAAGTGTAAAGTTCAGTGGTTTGTAGTATATTCACAGAGTTGTGCAACCATCATCACAATCTAATTTTAGAACATTTTCATCACCCCCAAAAGATGTACCCACTGGCAGTCATTTGTATCTCTGCAGCGCCCCCTCTCCTTCCCCAGTCACTGGTAACCACTAAACTACTTTCTGTCTCTATAGATTTGCCCCTTCTGGACATTTTATGGAAATTTATTCATACAATAGGTGATCTTTTGTGATTAGCTTCTCTCACTTAGCATACCATTTCTAAGGTTCATCCATGTTGTATTATGTATCAGAACTTACTCCCTTTTATAAGGATGAATAATATTTCATGATATGAATATATCACATTTTGTTTACCTAGTCACCAGTTGAGTTGATTGATGTTTGGATAGTTTCTACCTTTCAACTATCATAAATAATGCTGCTATGAATATTTATTTACAAATTTTTGTGTGAAGATGTTTTTAACTCTCTTGGGTATATACCTAGGAGTGGAATTGCTGGATCATAGAGTAACTCTACATTTACTGTTTTGAGGAGCCAACAAACTGTTTTCCAAAGAAGCCCCACCATTTAAATTTCCCCCAGTAGTGAGAATGAAGGTTCCAATTTTTCCACATCTTCACCAATACTTGTTGTTTTCCTTTCTTTTTAAAAATTTTATTATAGCCATCCTACAATGTGTGAAGTAGTATCTCATTGTGGTTTTGATTTGCATTTCCCTGATGGCTTATGAGATTGAGCATCTTTTCATGTGCTTATTGGCCATT
The DNA here is from genome assembly GCF_000164805.1 of Carlito syrichta. Lineage (NCBI taxonomy): Eukaryota > Metazoa > Chordata > Mammalia > Primates > Tarsiidae > Carlito > Carlito syrichta. The sequence continues at coordinate 164,716 of NW_007249940.1, read as the reverse complement.
CTTATGTCTTTGGAGAAATGTCCATACAAATTCTTTGCCCATTTTAAAATTGGGTTATTTGTCTTCTTGAGTTGTAATAGTTCTTTATATATTCTCGATACAAAGCTCTTGTCAGATATATGTTTGTGAATATTTTAAATCATTCTCTGTGTTTTCACTTTCTTGAAGCTATTGTTATTAAATAGAAATGTTCAAGTTCATATCTGATAAAGAGGACAGGCTGTACTGGATAGAATGAGGTCTAAAACCAGCCAAGGTACCATCAGGTATACTATCCTGCTCCATTGCTCTCCCTTGAAATTAAATCCAAAACAGATCAGGCTTCTCCTCTGTGCCAGGCACTGTGGGGGAATAAGATCTGGCCTCTATTCTCACAGAGCTTACTAACTCATAGGGAAGAGAAGATGCAAATATGTGGAAACTTAAGTAATTATAACATGTTTAACTAACAGTTCAAGACCAGCCGGGCTTGGTGGCTCAACCTGTAATCCCGTGCCTTTGGGAGGCTGAGGTGAGTTGATTGCCTGAGCCCGCGGGTTCGGGACCTGCCTGGGCAGCGAGACCTCATCTCTACAATAAATCAAAAAATCAGCTGGGCATGGTAGCGCATGCCTGTAATTCCGGCTACTCGGAAGACTGAGGCGGAAGGATCGCCGGAGCCCAGCAGGTCGAGGCTGCGGTGGCCGGGAGCGGCCACTGCACTCCAGTCTGGGCGACCGAGTGAGACTCCAACTCAAACAAACAAACAAACAACAGTGCAAGACCACAACAGAAAAGATGCCACAAGGCACTTGTGTGATTAATTGCCAAATGAATTGCATGGAAAAGAACTGCTATGGGAACTCAAAGGAGAGAGAAAGCACTTGGGGCTGAGGTAGTCAGGGAAAGCTTTAAGGAGAAGGATCTAAGCAGTTTGTAATCGACTGCAGCCATGCCTGTGTAATACTAAACAAAGACTTGGAGAGAAAAAATTATTGACTCTGTTTGAGGCGAGGCATCTTAATGATTAAATTGATACTACCATTTCATTTCAACCTCTGCAGAAATCCCTGCAGTCCCATCTTTCCTGTGAAGATGTACGTGGCCTCTGTCTCTAGCTCAGCGGTTACCAATTAGCAATGTAACAAGCCACATCTGGCTTGCAGACGCACTTGGGTTGGCCCAATTAAAAAAAATTAGAATGAGCTGCAAAAATATTTAAATGAACAAATTTTGCATAGAATATTTATTTCCAGTTTCTCTAAAAAAAAAAAAAATCAGTCAGGAGACCTGACCACCCTGGATTGAAGCATGCACTTTTTAGGATCATAGACAATTGCACCTTGGCTTGCACCTGCAGACTTCATTTTGAGACTTCCTAGAATCTTAGGTCTTAGACCAAGAGGTATCTCAAGAGTGTATTTGTTTCTGTTCTCTGCCTTTGGGCATGTATGGTGTATTTCTCTTAATTTGCAGAACATCAGGTAAAATTCATAGAGGTTGTGACTTGCCCAAGGTTGCAGGGCTATTAACTGGAAGAGGGAGAACTAAAATTCATGTTTCCTGCTTCTCAATTTAATGTTCTTTCAACAACATATTTTTCAGTCTGGGTGCATATTGTTTAGTAGCATTCTTCTGGCACTTTCTAATCTGGTGCTTTGTGTTGTTGGACAGTTTTTGATATGACAGTTATCTCTCTTAAATGACATTGTAATATCCCAGACTACAGAGAGACCCACATTAAGTTCTACTATGAAAGCATCAAGCATAGTGCTTTGGATTAAATAGGTACTCAGGAGGTATTTGTTAGCACATTTATTTACAGGATTGTGAAGAACTCACTGTGTAACCATTCTTTCAAACCTGGGTGTCTTAAAGTTTGCTTATGGTTCAGAGACAAAGGTCTGGTACCTTTAAGAAGTTACAGTTTTGCAATAACTTGGTAAGACAAGCATCTTGGAGTGGATAGTCTAGTTAAAGTATAGTCTTTATGTATTTCATATAAAGTTTTTCATTCTAAACTGAATATATCACCCAAAAATGAGTGATTTGTTTGCCAAAGGAACTCTCTTTTGATTTGGAGGAAAGCCAGGAAGGAGACTGTTATGCTGGCACATGTTCCTGCGATGTACCTTTTTTTGTCTTAGCTGTTTTCTGAGTGATGAGAGGAAACATGAAACAATAGCAGGTGTAGGGAAAGTGATTTAAATACTCACTTTCGAAGATCCAGTTCTCAAACCCGAGGGCATATCAGAACCTCCTGGGGGGCTTCTTAAAACACAGATTGCTGCACTCTGCCCCAGAATTTCTGATTCAATTCTGAAGTCAGTGAGACCCACAAATATGCATTTCTAACAAGCGCTCAGGTAATGCTGATGCTACTGGTAGAGGGACCACATTTTAAGAACCACTGCCCAACAAGGGAGCTGGCTTAAGAGTAAGCCAATTAGAGAAATCCGAACAACAGTCAGCAACTGGAAGAAAAAAAGACCATGGGTAAAGTGTGGGATATGTGCAGTGGGGAGAGCTTGGGGCTGGCCAGGAAACCAGAAGGGCTGTATTCCAGGACCGGGGGATATCTTCTTAAGCAGTGTCCAAAGTATAATGCATACAGTTTAGTCCATATGCTCCTGATTCATTTTACTAGTGTTTCCCAAAATATGCACTGTGGAACCCTACAAGATGTTAATAGGTATGCAATGAGATTTTTTTTTTTAAAGGATTCATAGTCAAAGAAGTTGGAACATTTTGAGTTAAAGACAATTGAGAAGAGTTATTTACTGCAAGACTTCTATGACCCTTTAAAACGTGAAAAATGTACTGCAAAACTCCAAGGGAGGATAGAATATGCAGTATTTATTTTATGTATGCAGGATATTTAGACTTAGTTGCCAAAGATCCTTTATTAACACCTGGCTAGTTTTCTGTAGAATGTAGCTTGAGAAACCTTCATTGATTTACATCCAAAATATTTCATCAGTGGGCAAGGCTGTTTATAACAATGGAAATAGCACTGGACAGGGAGTCAAAGGTCTGGTTTTTTGTCCCGTTTCTGCCACTTAGTTCTACCACAAGATGACTTGCTCCCATGAAGATGGGTGTGACTGAAATTTATTATTCCTTTGCAAATGGTGGCAGCCAGTAGCACTAGCAAAAAAAAAATTATATATATATATATAGAGAGAGAGAGAGAGGGGGCGGGGGGAGAATTCACCATGCCCTCAGGGGTACTCAATTTCCAAAGCCAGAAAGGTGAGAAGGCTTATGCTGAGAGTTTAATAGGAAAGAAAGAAGGAAGGGAGAAAATGAGAAAAGAAGGAAAAGAGGAAAGAAGGAAAAAAGGAAGTCAGTTCACTGCAGACCATGATTCCAACTGGAAAGAACAGGCTGAGAAGCATAGACACAGCCTGTGTTTATTTGATTCCTGGCTCTCAGAGAAAGTTTTGTTTCACCAAGGACACTGAGTCAGCATGTTTGTTTACCACAGAGCATTGGAATTGTATTTGTCCCCCAATTAATCATTAGGGTTTTTTTTTTCACTTGAACAAAATAAGAACTTCACCCAATGGAGAAATATTACAAGTTGTATGTGGCAGAATGCCACAAATTATCTACATTGATACTTAGATAAATTATATCCACATTAAACAAGTGTTTGAAAAGAAGCTGACAGGATTTAAGATTCAATTAGTATTTACTGAATTTCTACAGGGTACATAAATATATACAACAGACTCTCTTGTAGATCCATGGTGAAAACATGTTTTTTAAAACACAAGGATCAATTCAAGTTACAAAATAAAATGAAATGTTTACAAGATTTCTGTCTTTTTAAAAAAATTCAGAGTAAAAATAATATTCAATTGCAAGAAAAATATATATTCTAAGCACTATGATTACCTATTTGATTGCATAGAAAAATGACAATGAGAACATCAGCACTGCTTTTGAAATATTTGAGAAGTAGCAGCTCAGAAATGACTTTTTAATCTTTGATCATGAAATCAGATCTTGTGTATAAAGGTATGCCAGTTTAACTGAATATGCCCAAAGTGTCTCAGGTCTAAATAGACCCAAAAAACGCAGGGCTAAATAGAAACCCTAGTTGCTGTCATACAACAAAATAGAGAAGGTTCTGTTGAGTTCTTAGATCACGTCTAGCTTCAGAGCTGTATTGACTAAATTATCTGGTTACTCTAGCCAGGCAGCTGATTAATCCAGTCAAACAACCTTATCAGTCAAATCAAGAAGGTGAAATTTTTTTTTGTTGTTGTTGTCTAGAATTTGACCATAAGAGCTTTCAAGAAAGAAGCTTCCTGAGTCTCCCTTGTAAAACCTTTCTGCAGTATGCTTTTCTTTCCCATGACTGTTGAAAATTATTTACACTTGAGCCAGCCTCAGTGATGAACAGTAACTGGTTGCCGACCTCTCAAACCCACTTTTTCTCAACTGGAACACGGTTATTCAGAACAGCCTCAACTTCATAAGGAGCCCGATTTACTCTGGGAGGGAGGAATGGAGAGATCCATTTGAAGCTCTTTCTCTGCCTATTCCCATCCTTCTACAATTTGGGGTTATTTTCTAGTGATCTGCTGTTTTAAAAGGTGTGCTGAAAGCCCTGCTCTTCAGGCTGCTTCTCAGTGTATCTACTGAGCTTTTCTGGGTTTGCTTTTATAGAATGAAATCCCCTTGTTTAGTTTTCCCCACATTCACACTGAGGCTGTGAATATCCACTAACGCAATTCAGAGCTACAATTGAATAGAGTATTAAGAGTACATGTGACTGCCACGTGGGCCCTGGACTGCTGAATTCATGGGCAAGTCATTGTTTCCCCAACCATCATGCTCGGGGGCACCACATCAGCCTATGGTGAACATGGATTAATAAAAGCTGACTTAGACTAAACAGTTTTCTGATAAGTGGTGCATTATTGATGATTTCCTTCCCCTTTTCTATGATTTTAATAGTAGTCACGATTTTCTACATAATCATTGCAGCCCCCCCAATACTGCTTTAATGTAGACATCTTACAAATTCCTACCTCCGGCCTTTGCTCAGTTAACAACTCCATGGCAATGGCAGAAATGTTTTAGGAATGTCTTCTGCCATAATTTTGCCTTTGTCTTACCACTTCCACTTTCAATTTCTGATTGCTTCCATATATTCCCTTATCAAAGAAGCAACCAAGTTGTCTTTAGTAAGAAGTCAACTATATACACAACACCATAACATGTGGGTGAAAAGGAAATACTGTCAACCCCCTCGTGCCAAACACCCAAACGTTGGCAACTAGCACTTGGACCAAACAGCCTAGTCATTGAACAATATCATCTTCCCTTTTTTATTCATCCAGGTGTTTTGGCATCATGCAGACATGGCCAGATTTCACCCGTGGTCTTGTTAGAGACTAAAAAGAAAAGAAAAATGTGATGCTTCTCCTCTGATGAATAGTTCTCAATGAACTCTCTATTCAAAAGAAAAACAGATAATGCTTCATTTAAAAAGACCAATAACATTGAATTAAGATAAAATTCCCATGAGGGTTTATTTTATATTCTCATGAATCACGGATCAGTTTATTATGAACCATTCTTGTAGGAAAGAATGACAAATGAATTCATATTGATTAGACATTTAAAATAGCGTGTCTAAAAATGTACAGCATCAGCTTAAGTATCAGGTAATTATTCATCTATCAGCTTCAAATGTACATGGAAGAAAATGGGTCCAGAACCATTTGATCACTTCAACCTTCAGAGGAACTGAAAGGAGCCTGGGGCGGTAAGCACCCTTGAGCCTTAAAAATATGCTTTTCTATGTGTCCCACGAAATTAAAAAGGCAAGGAAGCACTAAGAAGACATCAGTAATAAAAAGATTTAGCTGGGTACAGTGATTTAGCCATGCCTATAATCCCAGCACTTTGGGAGGCTGAGGCGAGAGGAATGCTTGAGCCCAGGAGTTCAAGACTAACCTAGGCAACATAACAGGATCTTGTCTCTTAAAAAAAAAAAAAAAAGGAGAGAGAGAATTAGCATACACCTGTAGTTCCAACTACTCAGGAGGCTGAGGTGGAAGGATCGCTTGAGCCCAGAGTTTGAAACTATGATGAGCTGTGATTGAGGCACTGCACTTCAGCCTGGGTGATAGAGTAAGACCCCGACTCAATCATAATAATAAAAAGATTTAGCCGGGCTCGGTGGCTCAGCCTGTAATCCCGCACCTTTGGGAGGCTGAGGTGAGTGGATTGCCTGAGCCCGCGGGTTCGAGACCCGCCTGGGCAACTTGGTGAGACCTCATCTCTACAATAAATCAAAAATCAGGTGGGCGTGGTAGTGTGTGCCTCTAGTTCCAGCTACTTGGAAGGCTGAGGTGGAAGGATCACCGGAGCCCAGCAGGTCGAGGCTGTGGTAGCCAGGAGTGGCCACTGCACTCCAGTCTGGGCGACAGAGTAAGACTCCAACTCAAAAAAAAAAAAAAAAAAAAAAAGATTTGATGGTATGTGTGTGTGTATGCGAGTTTGAGTGTTTGAGCTGGGAGTGGGGGGTTGTGGGTGGATTAGGAAGCATGTGGCTAAAAACATGTGTAAAAGCTGGGCTCGGTGGCTCAGCCTGTAATCCCACGCCTTTGGGAGGCTGAGGTGAGTGGATTGCCTGAGCCCGCGGGTTCGAGACCCACCTAGGCAACTTGCCAAGACCGCATTTCTACAATAAAAATCAAAAAATTAGCCGGTCGTGGTAGCTCGCGCCTGTAGTTCCAGCTACTTGGAAGGCTGAGGCGGAAGGACCACCAGAGCCCAGCAGGTCGAGGTTGCGGTGGCCGGGAGCGGCCACTGCACTCCAGTCTGGGTGACGGAGTGAGACTCCAACTCAAAACAAACAAACAAAAACATGTGCAAGAGATGCAAGGGCCTGGGCTTTGGCCTCCCATCTGAAACTTCCTCACAAGTCATGTTCTCAAATGAGCCTTACTTCCTGGATTAAGACCACATTTGTACCACCTGCACGTTGCCCATTTATTCCTGGATCTACTTCCTACCAGAGACCACATCTCCTATGAAAACAGGGAAGAAGCAGAGAATTTAAGAGATCTGGTTGTGAAGTCCAATTGCTTGGGTTCAAATATTGGTGCCATCATTAATTAACTGGGTCACCCTGGGCCAGTTAACTTCCATGAACTGCACTTTCCTCACCTATACTAAGGGCTAATGACAGTACTTACTTCTTAGTTGTTATGAGGAATAAATTAATTAAAACATGTAAAGTGCTTATCCCAGTGCATAGCAGAGAGCAGGCACCTGTCAGCCGTTATGATGATTGAGCCATTGCTGTTCCAGGTGCTTTATCTTCAGCCCTGACCCTCACAACAGCCCTATGAGGCAGATACTCTTACTCCTTATCTCCATTTTACAGATGAGGAGGCTGAAGCTCAGTGAGATAAGGTACCCTGCCCGAAGTCACACAACTAGGAAGAGCAGAAACCAAGTTTCAAATTTTTCCACTCCTTACTCCCAAAGCTCACACCATTTGCCGTACATTCACCCCACTCATGCTTCTAAAAGTTTCCTCTGCCTCATTAAAAACAGTGGCCAAGTTGCACTACTCTTGAAAAGGGAGATACTTCTATGATTCATCACTCTTCTCATCCTCTCCTTGGCCTACTCCAGCCTGAGAACTGCTTGATACAAAGCTATATAGCAGGTGCTTGAATAATGTTGTTTCGTTCAACATCATTTTGTTATAATGTTGAAGAGAAAAAAAAATTGTTTCCCAGATGAGGCCACTGTCCCTGTGGAGTGTGTACATCCTCCTCATTTCTGCGTGGGTTTTCTCTGGGTACTCCAGTTTCCTCCCACATCCCAAAGTTATGAGCATGAGGTGTCAATGTTGCCCCAGTTGTGAATGAGTGTAGGTGTGTGTGAGTACCTTGCAATGGTCTGTTTAGGGTTAGTGACCTGTTTAGGGTGGTTCTCGCCCTGTGTTCTATGCTGCCAAGACTGGCTTCAGCCACCCAGGACCCTGAACTGAAATCTGTGGGTTAGAAAATGACTGACTGAATGAATACAAATTGTTGGAAAATAAAAATTGGTAAAGTATACAATAACCCTACAAATACACAATACATGATGCAGTATGAAAGCTCTCAGCAAGCTACCATATTTTGTGATTGTTCTGGAACTGCATGGTGGCAGGAGGTACTCCTTAGGATTTTCACCTTGCAAGCATTTATTCCTTGATCTGCTTGCTCCACCACCACTCGATAGCTGTCACTCACTGATTGAGCAAAAATTGGGCAAATAAGTCTTATGTTTGTTAATATTTCTTAAATATATGTATAGCTCACATTTAGTTCATTTTTTTTTTTTGGTAGAGATGAGGTCTCATTATGCTGCCCAAGCTGGTCTCGAACTCCTGGGCTCAAGCAATCCTCTTGCCTTGGCCTTCCAAAGGGCTGATATTACAGGCATAAGCCACCATGCCCAGCTTCGTTGTTTAATATTGGAAAAGCTTTGGTCTTTATTTAGACATTTACTGATGTTTTGTGACCAGAAATATGCTGTAGGAACTCTACTCTTGTTTATATCAATTAGCCTAGGGGAAATTGGGTTCATTATACATCATTTTGCTTAAAGTGTTCTTAAAGTTTCTCAGAACCTGTCAATGACATTGAATGAGAACTACTGTATTCAGAGACAGCAGAGACAAAGGGCAAGAAGGCTGGTTGGAGGATGAGGAAGCCTGCAGCCCCTTGCCAGATCTCTTGCAAGCATCGAATCGTGGTGGAAGACCCACTTAACCTTTCTATGCTTCTGTGTCTCCAACTGGAAAATGGAATCTGTAGACTGTGACACCAGGGTTGCTTCTGTGACATCCTACTTGGCCTCCAGGAAAAGCAGGCCCTCTCTATATATGTCCAGTCAGCATATGTGGAGCAGTTGGGGCCATGTATGATTCAGCTACTAATAGTTGTGTGCCAGCCTAGGGGTGCCCCAGGCATATATGAGGGGGGATCCCATAAAAACCAGGATTATCTTTTGGAGGACGGGCTCCTTGTAGTACAGGCTTCCCCCATCTAGGTAAGAGTTCTAGGAACCCATCAGCATCAGTGTACCAGCTAGCATTGTGAGAGGCTGTGTTTAGCTCCAGTGAATTTAATTTTGGAGATTTTTGAGGGTATACCTTATACTTGGCACTGTGCTAAGTACTTGCCTGTATTTCCTTATTAATCCTCATATAAACTTAGAGGGAAGTACCATTTTGTCATGATTTTAAAGAAAAGGACACAAATGCTGAGAGCATGGAGGTGACTTTTTCAGAGTCACACTGCTAGTAAGTGGTAAAGCCAGGGTTTAAATATGAGACTAAATTTTTAGACACCCTCTTTTTCTACCTGATTTCAATTACATAATCCTGTACATGTTTGAGAACAAGAGACAGGTGAGGGAGGGAGGGCAATTTGCTTGGGACCTAAGGAGGCCTGAAGTCTTCTGGAAATGAGAATTGGGTGGACCTACATGAGTTGCTCAGGGCACTGGCAATGAATCCCACACCAGAAGCTACTGATTCCCCTGTGGAATAACCACCAGAGGCCCCATAAAAGAGAGCTCCAGTGTCCTTCTAGGCTGAGGGCGGCTCCTGCCTCCAGGGCTTCTGGAAGAATGCATCAGAGAAAACTCTGGTCTTTCAAGCAGAAAAGTACACGAGAAAAAGCACAAAGAGGTGAAGTGGGAACTTGTCATTTTTTTCCTGACCGTCTAATATCTAAACACCTTTCTTATACTTGGGAATTGTGACCTGTCCTGTTTTGTGCTCCCTCCCCCCCCATCACTACTGAGTCAAAGCTCAGGGCCCAGCATCCAGTATTAGTCATACCTATTTGTTACCTGAATGAATAGGATCAAGCCCAGGTTTGACTCTAAAATGCATGCTTTAAACACTCTTATTATGAAAATTTTCAAACACATGAAAGTAGAAAATATAATACAATAAACCCCCAGGTACCTATCACCCAGATTCAACAGCTATCAAGATTTTTCATGTTAGCTTTATCTGTCTTTTTCTCTTATGCTTTACCCCGTGCGCTTCATTATGCAGCTCAAACATTTAAGGATATTTTCACATACAATGACAAAATTATTATTCCCCCTAGTCACATTAACAATAATTCCTTTAAAGTCATGCTCCCGAACACTACACTATAGTTCCTCCATTCTACTTCCTTTCCTAGCCCCTGGTAGGAAGCATTTCTCATACATCTGCTCTTGTACCTCCTCAGAGCTGGAATTGCAGTTTGCTGTGTATTGGGTACTCACAATGTGCCCTTTTAGGTAAGCAGGGGGCCAGACTCCCCCTCCCTGTTTTACAAAGAAGAATGGAGAAACAGGGCTATTAAGTGCTTTGCACAAGGTCACACAATCAATTACTGGCTGATGAATGGAACTCGAGCACTGTGGCTGGGTCTATATAACCCCAAACACAGTTTGCAAGGATATTAAGTGAAGGGACTCCTGTCCTGGGGACAGTACGATGTGGTTTCTGTTGCTGTTGAAGTCATTGCCACTTAGCTTCAAGCAAATACTTTCCCTGGGACAGTCTGATAAATGGCCCATTAGGACAGCCTGCCTGACTGATGGGATCAGTAGGACTTTTAATGTTTTGTTTTCCTCCATCTGGTTGGATTGCAGCCGCCACCTACAGGCAGGTTGGTCACACCCCCTGAGTTTTTCCCGTTTCCTTCCATGCTCCTGGAGTTCCCTGGAGCCCTCATTTCTCCTCTCTTTCTAGGCTTGGACTTGCTCTCTGCCAAAGCAGAAGACTCCCAGATCACCCACAGGCAGGCCAGGGCAAATGTGAGAAGCAGCAGGACAAGCTTAGCGGCTTTTCTGTTCTTGTTCCCTTCACATTCAAAGGCTTCTTCTTAGGTGCCAGGCTCTCTTGAACTTGACTTCCATGTCTAATTCCCCAGACCTAATTCCCCCACACCGCTGTTCTCCTATTCAAAATTTCCAGATAAGTCTCTCAGAGCCTTGCATTCCAAAATAAAAAGTGGCTAGTGGAAAGAAGGAATCATTGCTGTTGGCAAATGGAGAACTGATCAGAGTTTAAACACAAAAACACAAATCACTGAATATTTAAGGAAGAGGAAATTCAATGCAGGGAATTGGTTACACAGGTAATGGAAGAGCTGTGATGCCAAACAGAGGACTCTGAAGCAACCTGGAGATTAGTCATAGTTGCTACTGCTCCTATGCTAGAACCTCAGGGTTCAGTCACTTGGTGGAAACCGGAACCCCAGTAACCTGGTCAGCAGCGCCAGAGCCACACAAGAGTCACAGACAGTGCTAGGGACACCACATGAGGCAGAGATGGAGGGAGGGAGATACCCTGGTTTCTGTTTTCCTCCTGCTTTTCAGTGTCCTATCAATGCCTTTGATTGACCAAACCCACCAGAGCCTGGGAAATAACCTGCAAGGGTCAATCTGCCCCACCTCCTTCCCCACTAGACAGAAAGCAGAGAGGGGAAGGAAAGAATTTTGGGGGGCAAACAGATCTGGGGCCAGCATGGATCTCCTCCCTTTCCTCCCCAACTAACTTATTTGGATATAGTAGGATCTATCTGGAAACAGTACTTTTAGCCAAAGGAATGATTCTAAAACTGAAAAAAAAAAGAGTTTTGAGGATGGGGGCGGCGGGCACGAACCTGCTTCCTTGACTAGTCTTATAATCCAGATTCTACCTCAGTTCTCTTATTTCAGTTCCCCCTGCACTCTCCCATTCCCCTCTCTCCCCGCGTTGCTAAGTCCAACTAAGGTAGGCAGACCATTTTGTTTTCTGGCAATGTGTGATGCATTCATTGGCTCCCAGGACTGTTTTGCCTGAAGGGCTTCAGCTTGGCAGCAAGGCTCTGAACTGCAATGCTGTCAGGGAGGTGAACCTGCTGGCACAACAGTCCAGAAAACACCACAGTCCTCCTGCTTCCTCAGGTGTTCTACAAGTTTGAATGTGTAGGTAAAGGGAGATGCCTGGGAAAAGGAAAAGCAAAACACAAAACACAAAAATTTTATTTACTCTCTTCAACTTCTTGAGGCAGTTGCCCTCCTGCCTATTTTTTAAAAACTATAAACTTTTAAAATTTAGAATAATTTTAGATTTATAGGACAGGTGCAAAGACAGTACAGAGAATCCCTGTGTATTCTTCACTCAGTTTCTCCTAATGTGAACATCTTACATAACCATCTTATATCCAGTTTAAAATTAATTTTTAAATTGCTATTTCTCTTTTCTTCTTTTTTTTTTTTTTTTTTTTTAGAAACGACGTCTCCCTATGTTGCCCGGGCTCGTCTTGAACCCTTCACCTCAAGTGATCCTCCTGCCTCAGCCACCCGAGTAGCTGGGATTACAGGTGTGAGCCACTGTGTCCGGCTAGTTTGTTTTACAAGTGAGGAAACTGGGGTTCAGAGAAGTTAAGTGACTTTCCCAAGGTCACAGAGCTAGGACACAGCAAAAGAAATAGACTTAAAACCAGGTAGATCTTACTGCATCTCACCATCTCACCACTAAGTTGAATTATTTGTTTCCATCTCATTATATGGAACCTGGAACCCTTCTCTTCACCTCATAGTTGCATTGTAAACATTACCAGAGAGCATTTCTTCCATAGAACCATAGAATGTTAACACTAAAAGGTACATCTGAGACCATTTACTCCAAGAAAGGCAAATAAGTTTCATTTTATTTGGCAACTTTAATTGAACAGTAGAGGCTATTTGGAATCCAGTGTTGAGAATGATTGTACATCTATGACTTTGCTCATTAGGAAAGAATGCTGTGTTGATTATTGATGCCTGCCATGGTGTTGACTAGAAGAATGGTGGAACCCATGCTACCTATAGCCATCTCTGAGTGCATGTCTCTGCCTCATTAGTGGTACAGCTAATGACAGAACCCAGGCTCCTGACTCATGGTCTTGTGTTCTTTCTGCTTTACAATGGACTCACAATAACAATAATAATAACCACAGTGTACCACCTGATGAGGGTCTATTCACTGCCAGGCACTGTGCTAAGCACTTTCCACTTTCTGTACATTACCATTAATCCTCACCACAACTCTTCAAGGTATATTTTTATCCCCAGTTTACAAATGCAGAAACCTAGGCTCAATGAAGTTACAAAACTTGCCAAAGGGCCACAAAGAGAAAGTGGTAAAACTGGAATTTAAATTTAGGCTGGTCTGGCCTCAAAGCCTAAACCCTGGGCTCTCACTTCTTACAAACAAAATGTTGAATTTGCACTTACAGCCCACGGCAGGTGGAGATGACCCTGGTCCCACTGATTTAGTTAGGATTAAACTGAAGTGAAAAAAATCATTTTTTCCTACTAATTTTCCAGAAAAAGATTTGCTTGGAGGTCCTTACCATGATGGAACTGATTTCTTTGGGCTGCTTTGTATTAGATGTGTTAAAAATTGACATGTTAGGAGAGCTAACATGAAAGGCGGCCTGGTTCACTTACAAATAAATGATTAATATAACCTCATTGTGTGGCTAGTCTGCATTACTGATTCTCTCACTTAGGAGGCTCAGAAAAACATCAGGTCAGACAATAAAATTCATGCTAGCTTAAGACCATAGTGTGGGATGACCATGGATGAGTCAGGGAGAAAAACAAGATAATTAACTAAGAGGGAGTTCTATGGAGTCCAAAGATAATTAAAAAATGTTCCTTCTCCAACCTAAGAATATCTGACATTATCAGCAAAGGCAATGAATAGGATAAGGGGAAGAGGTGAGTTAATTAGAATTATTAGCTGTAACATTTTGAAGAAATTGACAGGGATCAAATTTCAAAAGGAAGACATTCAATTCAACTGAGTTTATTATAGCAATTCAACGTTGATTAGGGACATGTTATGTGCGTGGTTGTGACCTGTGTGCTTAGGGGAGCTATTAAGATACTGTACTCTTTCTCCCTGACATCTTACTGAATAGATAGCCAACTTTTGGAATAAAGATGTGGGAGCAATTTATAAAATTGTTTCTGCAAAATGGTATTATGTGCCACTGTATACATATCTTGTATGCCAGATAGTACTGTTACTGCAGGCTAACTGTTCAAACAACATAGAAGCCTTGATGATAGTAAATCCATTAATTATCTACTTATATTCATTTCAGTTGCCAAAATGATTCTAAACATAAGAAATCACTTCCTTAGAGGCCACAATATGGTCTTCCTTATTGTCCTGGTCCTTTCTAGTTGGTTAATGACCATGCCGTATTGGTTATCATAAACTTTGAATATCATCTCTCTCTGCTCAGAGGTGTCACTCAGTAATACCCTACCCCTTCTGACTCATCCTCCAGTGTATCTCTCACCAATCCTCCCCATGTCCTAAACAACATGCTCCAGCTCCGTTTAATCTTGGCATGTCTTGTCCCTTAACACGTGCTATTCCCTTTACCTTGGATACACATTCTTTCCTTGTCTGCCTAACAACTGCTACTAGTCTTTCAAATTTTATCTCATATTTTCTCTGTGAAACTTTCTCAATGCCCTTAAGTACCCTCATAACCTTCCTAGATCTATGTCCATTATAGTGTATCATATTGTATGGGAAGAGTTTGTTGAATCTTTGCCTACTTGAGTGTGAGTTCCTTGAGAACAGAGATGGTTTTATTTATGTCTGACTCTCTACAGCATGAAGGAGGGATTCAAGGCTTATGTGGTGAATGAATCAATGAATGTCCCTAGTTCTTAGTCATATTCAGAGGTTATTTACAGGGCCTTTAAATTAGAATTCCCCTTTCCTCCAAGAGGTGATGAGAACGGGGCAAAAGGACCCGATATTTAATGAATTTCTCTAAGTACCAGGCATCATGCTGAACATTTTACACAAACGATCTCAAATCTCAAGCAGATGTTTTTATTCCCATATGCATTTTACAGATGAGCAATGGAACATTCAGAGCAGTGACTTGCCCAAAGGTACCTAGCTACTAGGTTGCTAGGCCAGGATTCAAACCTAAGGCTGTTCCTCTCCATACCTGTGTTAGTTCCCTTGCACTGTGCGCTTCTTCCTTCATATGGAGGACAGAGTTGGTTCTGGGCAAAACAGTGAAATGAACCACATTTGTCTTTTGCATCTTCAGACTCTTAGTGTGTCTCAGGGACTCAATGCCACAGTGCCACCCACCACTCCCTGCAAACCCTACCATAGCTCCTCCAAGCAGCCCATCATCCTGAGAACCACTCTTTCCCAACTCCTCTAAGACCTTAAAAAAGGTCAAGCTTTTTCCCTGACCTCTGGCCATGCTTTCTGAAGGTAAATTGTCTTAACCGAACCTTCTCCAGAACACATATGTACATGTATTGGTGACCTTCCAGAAAGCAATCTTTAACTTAGGGACAAGTGACCCTTGTGGGAGACGTGTGAGAGTTTCTGTGTTGTGGTGAGAAGGGGGTTGTCTGGGGACCTTTCTCAAGATACACCAAGAAGGCTCCTTCTACAATCGAAAGGTGCTTAGCCTCTTCCTCAGTTGGCTGAGGGCCCTGGAGTTAGACCAAAAAGTGTTTGAATCTTGGCTCCACCATTTGCCAACTGGGTGATTTACCACAATTTACTTAACCTCAATGAGCCTCCATTTCCTCCTTTGAAAAATGGATATAATAATAGTTCTCATCTCCTAGGGTTGTTTGAGGATGATATGAGATAACCCAGCTACAGTGTCCAGTACAAAATAAACACTCAACAAATGTTAACCGTCCCGTTAAATCCAGGTTTCTTGGTCCCACTGCGTCTTTGTTTCTCTTTTCCTCATCTCACCAGCAAGTCTCTTTTTCTTAAAGTCTCCTTTTCCTTTCCCAACTCCCTCCCTCTGGCACACTCAACCTTTGGCAATCCTATGTCCCAGGCTTTCCAGGTCAGTCCCAATTCCAGATAATTTCTTCCGATAGCCAACTGCACAACCTGATTTAAATCAGAAAACAGAGTCCATTCCCCTGAGGAGTGTTGCCACGGTCTATCTTAGATCAAGAAGGCAAGAGCTGACTTGGTGGCTCCACAATATAATCTGATGGGGGCTGAGAAGGCTCACTTTGCCTACTCAAATCTCCTTTTTGCCTATGAGAGATGCCAGAAACCCCGCTGTCAGTGTACGATTCCTTTGAGTCGTATTGCAAGGGGTAGGCTGGCAGGGTTGCCTCGGTAAGACAGGGTTATTATTTATGTCTGAGTGCAAATTCCTTGACTAGGGGCTTTCCTGTCAAGGAAAGGAGAAGGAAGGGTTCCAGGGAGTCAACTCTGCAAGGAAGAGGAAGGCTGTGCAAGCAGGGGTAGGGTGTGGGGGTGTGAGAACTCAGTAGACCGAAGGCTGTGTCCCCGGCTCAGTCTTGCCTAGGGTGGGCCCTGTGTGTTGCAACAGATGTGTGCTTTGGAATCACCAAGGTTGGGAAGCCAGGCCTCAGAGGGAGTGGTTGGAGGCTGAGATCATCCCGAAATGAAATGGGCTTGGGTTCCCGGAGGGTGGAGAGGAGGACCAGGCCAGAGAGGAGGATGTGCTTTGGGGGGGGGGGGGGGTCTCAAGATGAAAAGAGGGCCTCTTAGTTGCTTTGAGCCTAAGGTGTTGGTGATGGTTGAGGGTAGGTGATAGAAGAACATGGCTCCTGAAAGGGGTCTTCTTTTTCTGACTGAGAACAAAATAAAAATGAGCTCCAGGACTTTTCTTTAGGAAGCAAACAACTTCTGTGGGTGTGGCAGGGTTCACTGGGTGTTTCCCCTCAAGGGAGGTTATTAGCCCCAAAGTGAAGCTGCTTGGCTGGTAGAGGTTAACTGGGTGTTTCCCAATCCAGATAAGCAGAAACTCAGGTGCCCCTCCCTGTAGGTTTTTCTGCTTTATCACTTGCCAGGCAGGTCCTGCTATCCTTAAGCATAGGTATGAGAGAAGAAACAGGGTGGCTAGCTCTCCCTGTCCCCAGTCTTCACAGAACACAACTTAAAAAGGAAGGCCAGAGATGTGACCCTCCCGCCCTCTCGCCCTACCCCACCCCAGTTATTCTACCATACTTTGCAAACTCCACTCGATGATGCTTATTCTGCAAATTTGTGAGTGTGCTTGTAGGAACTATGGGGCCCAATAATTTGAAAATTATTATAATAAAACCCATTTATTGACCATTTGATTAATAAAAGTTTCATTCCTTCGAGGTATGTCGCCAGGGGCCATATTATACACAGATCCTGAAAGTCTGAAAGTGGACTTGACCTGAGAAGCAATGAGGAACTTCCCCCTGCTTCACACATACACATAGGCATACACAGGCATCCTTCTCCAAACATGTCCATGGTACTGGGGCAGCAGAGCTAGGGCACATTAGAGACACATGCTCTGCCAGCAGCCTGAAGCTCCCTGTTATTCCCAGGTCCTGGGGCTAGACCAGACTTCCCTTACCCAGGCCCACAGTCCCATAGCTATCGTTTCAAAAGCTCCAAAGCTCTGAAAACTGACAACCTTTGTAAGTTCATGGCAACCTCATTTGGTAGCAAAACTTGAACTGGCATGAGGTTATTTATAGTCTGTATTTATCACACCCTGTGTGAATATTCATGGACTTTTATTGCTCCAGAAATATCAATGTACTTGATTACTGGGTGCTTCCTCAGATCCCACTGGAGGTGATACATATGTGCTGTATACACCCTATTGCCATTTCAAAACCCAAAGCATTCTGAATTTCTTCTATTATAGTATGAATCCCACTGTTTTGTAATATCTGTTTGACGTGTCTCCCTCAATAGTCTGTAAACTTATTCTCCAGTGCCCAGCATACAGTCCAACATGGGCTTGAGGCTCAACCAATGTTTTGGGAATGCCAAATGAACAGCCTTTCATCATTCTAGGTGAATTGTCATAGAAACAGAAAACAGAATCCGGCATCTTCTCACTTTTAAGTGGGTGCTAAGCACTGGGTACACACAGGCATAAGGATGGGAACAACAGACACTGGAGATGCCTAAAGGGGGGAGAAAAAGGGGGTAAGTGTTGGAAAACCACCCATTGGGTACTATGTTCACCACCAGGGTGATGGGCTCAACAGAAGCCCAAACCTTATCATTACACAAAATACCTATGTAACAAACCTGCACATATACACCCCTTGAATCTAAATTTTTGGAAAAATGAACAATCTTTAGTGACTCAGGAGACTTGTCATGAAGTTCATTCTTTCCTTTTCTTTCTTTCTTTCTTTCTTTCTTTTTTTTTTTTTTTTTTTTGTCAGAGTCTCACTCTGTCACCCAGGCTGGAGCACAGTTCAGCAGCATGCTCATGGCCACCACAGCCTCGACCTGCTGGGCTCAGGCTATCCTTCCTCCTCAACCTTCCAAGTAGCTAGAACTATAGGCACACGCCAGCAAGCCTGGCTAATTTTTTAATTTATTGTAGAGACGAGGTCTTGCCAAGTTGCCCGGGCTGGTCTTGAACCCTAGGCTCAGGCAATCCTTTCACCTCAGCCTCCCAAAGTACTGGGATTATAGATATGATACAGTTCTTTCTTAAATCTAACCTAATGTGTCTCATGCTACCATTCATTTATTCTGTGACATCAATAATGAGGAAGAACAGCTGGTCAGCCTCCTTTTTTTTCCCTCTTAAAGCTAAATCGTCCTTATAATCCTAATACCTTTAACCTTTTCCCCTAGATCCTCTTTTCCAATCCCTTAATCGTCTTCATTGCTGTCTTCTGAAGCCTTTACAGGTTTCTTCCCTGTGAAATTGCAGCCTAATGCTTATGCTAGGGCTGCAAAGAGCGCGGCTATTACGCATAATAGGCCTCTGGTTTCTATGGTGCTTTTCCAATCAGTTTCATTTGGCTGCGTTAAGAAGCTTTGCCTTTAAAAATACACTTACAAGACAAACTTAAGGGGACATGAATGACTTTCTCCTGAGCATGCTAGACACAGGAAGGGAAAATAGCACAATCTTATCATAAGAAACTCATTACAGAAAGTTGAAAACAACAGGTAACACGTGCAATGGTAACCTGAATGCAAAACCACTTTTCATAATTACAAGACCTCAGCCTATTAGCTTTACCTCGGGAGAACCAGCCTTGTTTGTGTGCATTGTGTGCTTTTTCTCTAATAAGGTTGCTAAAGGCCATTTCTGACCACTTACTTCCCATTAAATGTAGGGAGTGAGCCTGACTCTGGCAGGGTTGTTGCAAAACCACCGGATTAAGTTAAACTCCTCACTAATTAAGCCTGTTAGACTTCCTGTAACTCACGATTTTTCTTGGCATAAGTAAAAACATTTGACTCAGAGGCAAAATGTATTGTATTAATAACCAGGAAACAACAAAATACACATGGTAGCATTTTCAGAAGCAAATTCTGTCATCTGCATTCTGTTGGAACTGCCATTATGATTTCTCATAATAGCCCAAAGTGTTTCCTTTTGGGGTAGAAACTATACATACTGTGATGGAGATTCAGAGATCAATTTTTGGCAGTTAAATTAGAAAAATATATTCAGGTGTTCTTGTTGCTTCTCCCAACCATGAGTCAGGGCCTCTTGTGGGGTTTTATGTACATGTATTTTCTAAGAGGAACTGTGGCATTTTTACACACAGGTCATTCTTTTTTTAAAGGTCACATTACAATTTTTCTCCCTTTCTTGTGTTGTTATCCCTCAGGGAAGAAGATGTAGGATGCCAAGTCGCAAAGGGAGCTTGTAAAGACAGGAATATTGAAATTGGATGACCAAGAGCTCCCAGAGAGGGGCTTCAGTGGCCCAGTGGAGCTGCTTTTGGGCCTATTCTTTGACAGTATAAAAGCCAAATTGACCTGGGGGAGAAGGTAAGGAATCTTGTAGGAACACTTTCCTGGCCTTACCATCTTACCAGGCCCAGGTGGCTCTTCTGCCAAGACTGTTAATGCTCCAGAGGAAAGGGAAACCTGCCCCCGTTGCTAATAGGAGAAGCTGAAATTTTCTTTTAGAGATTCTAGATGTCTTTGGTTAATGCTAGTGATGATAATTTTCTCTTTTTTAATGATTACAGTAAGTTACTTTTAAAGGGAGCATTAACTAGGTAGTAGGTTCCACACCGAGTGCTTTACATAAGATATCTCCTTTCATCCTCATGACAATTCTTTAAAGAAGGTATTGTTATTACTCTCAATTTCTGTAGGAGGAAACTGGCTCAGAGAGGTTAGGCAACCTGGGCAAGGTCAACCAGTTAGTGGCAGAGCCAGAACTTAAACCTAGATCTGCCTGAAACCAAAACCTGCTTCTGAATCACCTGTATAAGCCCTTGTATAGTCAGTCAACTTAATAAGCTCTGCTGTATTTTGTCTTTTACTAAATGGCAGAACATCTGGTCAGCTTGATTTTATGAGACTGTAATTACAGCAACTAAATGATGTTAGCCTACTCTGAAAACCCTAGCTGAAGGGCTTTGTATTGCTTTGATTAGGGATTTGTTCTTTTTCCACCTCCCCTCCACCTCTCCATCACCCCACCCTGCCCAATTGGATAACAACTTCTTCAAAGGAAGGTTCTGGATAGTCTTATACTCCTCTGCTTTCTGTAGCCCTCATAGTGCCAGGCACATAGTACATGCTCGATAAATATTGACTGGTTGATGAATGTGTGTAGTTTCTTAATGCTAAGCAACAGGTTAGAACCTTCAAGATATCCGTTGCCTTAATCTAGCTGCTTGTACTGAGATAACTTTTTAATATCATCTGTGCAGAGAAGCTGAATGCCTTCTTTGGCACCTGGATGATTGATTGTGATTTTCCCTTTCCTCAGAAAGCTCAGAGGCAGTGTACAGACATTACTTTAGGTGGTTAACAATGCAGCCAACGTCACCAGCCACATTTGCAGACAATTCTTGAATTTTATAGGAAATCAGGGGCCCTATTTTAGAAGAGTTTCTAGTTAATTCTGTTTCCCAGTCCTGTTTACTCAATAGCTACATCTCAGATTTTCTTTGTGGAATGATACATTTAAAAAAAAATAAAAATACATTCTTAATGGCTGAGAGAAGAGAGTCCTTAAGATTTTATCTGCTTGTTATTTCTCATTGGATGAAACTTCAACCCAGGATGCAGACCCATCCTGGTCAGCCTCACAGAAATCTCTGCCTTGGTCTAGAAGATAAAGTGGAAATATACAAGATGGGATGAGTCAGGTTGACAGAAGCCAGTTTTCAGCGCACACCATGTGATTGTCAGAATAATAACAATAACAACCACTTACTGGGGGATTGCCATGTGCCAAGCACTATGCTGAACATCTTATGGGCATTCATTGTTATTGCCGTTTTCCAGGTGAGCAAACTGCAGCTCAGAGAGTCTGGGTGAACTTCCTAAAGTCCCTACTAAGCAGGATGACGTAGACCCTAAACTTGAATTCAGGTCTGTCTGATTCCAAAACACATAATCTTGGCCTCAGTGCCCTGCAGGGAGTTGGGCCAGCTTCTCAAGATTTGGGGCTATCAGGTGTAATGCTGTAAGACAGCTATTTAAAGGCTGGTGGAAGAAAGCCCACCAAAAAGTGGCCAACCCTCTTTGTCTTCCTATTTGCAGAAGATATTTCTTTTTTGTTTCAATATCTGAAGGGGATCTAGCTGTAGGCAAAAGGCCACAGAGATCCATGAGTCACGAGTTCAAATCTTATTCAAACCTATTCTACTGATTATCAGCAGCCTGGGGCTGGGAGCCTGGGGGTCAGGGGGCAGAGTGGAAGGGCTGGCATCTGCGAGGAGATGCACTTTCTTGGGATGGAGCAGGAGACAACTGCAGTACCTGAGTTCAGTGGGCCACTCAAAGAGAGCTGGCAACAACAAGTTGTAATCTAGAGAAGCACTTGGCTTGGTGGAAGCAGAAGCCCTGCCCAACCTTGCTGAACTGATCAGACACTGGTAGCAAGCATGGGACTCTTGTTTTGGAAAGCAGAGATGATGGGGCTGGGAGCCTGTTAAGAACCAAGCAAAGCCCCAGTCCTACGGGAACTGGATGACTAAGCCAGTGGCTCTCAAATGAAACAATACTGCCCCCTAGGGGACTTTTGAGAATTGTATGAGTGCATTAAACGTACTGGAAACCAGAATGCTGGATGCCCTGCAAAGTATGGGACAGTCTTGCAAAATGAATAGTCCAGCATCCTGCATGACTTTTGAATGTTCTGTTGGGCTTCTATGGAGATGAAAACCTCATTTCTAATCATCTGAATTTTTGCTAGAATTGTTTTACGAATAAGCACAAATGGTTTTTGCTCCCCGAAACCCCACAGTTTTAATGCAACTATTGTGTAAAGAGATGGAAGATTGAATGGTTTTTTTGTTTGTTTGTTTGTTTTGAGTCAGAGTTTCCCTCCATCTCCCAGACTGGAGTGCAGTGGCACACTTACCGCCACTCCAGCGTCAACCTGCTGGGCTCAGGTGATCCTTCCGCCTCAGCCTACAGTCATGCGCTACCACGCCCGGCTCACTTTTTGATATATGGTAGGGATGAGGTCTCACCATGTTGCCCAGGCTGGTCTCAGGCAATCCTCTCGCCTCAGCCTCCCAAAGTCCTGGGATTACAGGCTTGAGCCACCGCGCCCGACCTATTGAATGTTTTTTAAACAAAGGTTCACACAGAGTCATTTACCATTTCAGAAAGCCATGTCAACAATTGTAATGTTGCTTTTTGAATTAGACTAACCAAAACAGCACTCCTTTATCATATCAGTTTGTGTCTTCAAATGTTGCATGCATGGGGTTTCCACAGAAAGGCACAAGCCTACTTCATTTTGTCTTTCAGTATGGACATTTCCATAGTTACATACATAGCATTTTATCATGGATGGCTTCCATTTTCTCTTTATGTGGCAGGATGTTTATCTATCTGTTTGAACTTATGTGTGTAGGTAGGCTATGGTATCTACAAATTTAGTTTCAGGATAGTAACGGGGTGAAGCCAAAACGGATTTATTATTTTAAAAAGGGGAGTTGTTGAGTCTGATGACTTTCTGAGGGCCAGGACCATGTTTGTTTTGCTTCCATTTGGCCTAATTAACTGAGGTGTTTAGTAAATAGTGGGGAAATGAATAATGAATAACGAATGTAGACTCAAGCATACAACTGGAGTCAGGGATCTAGGTCAGTATAGCAGGGGTATATGAAACTGGCAGGAGATGGGGGTTCCTGATCACCCAAAGAAGGTAGGATTGCAACGATCAGAAGAGAAGTCCTAGTTCAGAGCTTGCCCCAAAGCTAGAGTGTTCTGATGTCAATGCCCAGAGCTTCTTACAGTCCTCTAATCTCAAGGCATGCTGAAACCAAGGATGCTCAGATGGTTCCAGAGGTGGAGAGAGATGTGTTCACACCTTCACTTGCTGGTATCCACCCCAGGAGCTCTAACTAAAAGGAAGTCTTTTTTCCCAGCTTGGCTATACTTCTTTGCATTGTTTTGTGTGGGTCAAGACAGAGAGGACACTAGAAAAAAAATAAGGCTCAGGTACCATCCCTACAATCTTTCAATACCCTCCATGCCCCCAACAGTACCTCAGACTGCCTTGGCCTACAGACAAATCCGGTTCCCCATTTTTCCGTTGTCACTGTTGCTGCTTTTCACTCCTTTGGCCCCCTTCCCCATCGATAATGTGTGTGCTCCTTCCTTCTAGGTCCCGACCTCGAAAGTGATGACCAAATATCTGAAAAATGAATGAATGACTAAAGGCTTCAGGGATCCTGATGAGATAACGGGCTTCCCCTTAGTATGGGGGGTAAGGGGAAGCACCTTTCTTAGCGATATGACACATAAATGCCGAGGGAGGTATCAAGCCACTTGACGTCAGAGGCAGAAGGGACCCTGAGGTCATCTGGTTCACTAGATTCCAAACCCAGCTGCGCAATGGAACCACCAGGAGTTTTGTTGAGTCTGAGTCCATCTGAGATAGGGCCAGGAAGCTGCATATTATTAACTATACCACTGGTGATTTCAATGAGAAACCTAGTTGCGGAAGCCACCCAGATCAACTTTCTAATTTTATTAGCTAGCTGAGTCCCAGAAATGGATGGCGACATGACCCACAGGTCACCCAGTAAATCCTGGCACTATTGGAACTGGAATTCAGGTTTTTTTCCACTGTATTGGTGGAGGAACTATCCGACAGCATTATTGTGGAACAAAGGCTTTAAATTTCTCTGCAGGAGCTGCTGCCCACTCTGCCTGTAGGTAGGGAACAGACGGAGGCTAAGCGGGTGCTTTACCTTATTATAAGCAGTAAATTTACTTCAGGGTTTGAGAGAGAAGCAACAAAATACCCACTGAGTTAGCAGGACACAAAGAACTCACCAATGTCTTTGGCTGCATCTATCCACGGAAAGCCAAGTGAAATAATGGAGGCAATTATCTACCTATTTTGTTCGAACACTTTGACCGAAAATCTCCTGGTAACTGAGAGAAAATATGAGCTTCAAAAAAAAATGTTTTCTCAAGTAGCCTGAATGACTTCAACTCCCACTTCACTTTTTTTTCCCCCTTGGAAATGCTGGCCTGGATGCCTGTCTCCGGGGGGCATGAAAATGTTTGCAGCCTCGGGAAATGTGAAGGGATAGGGGGAGACCCTGCATAGGAAACACTGAATGAAATGGAAGGTCAGGCCAAGCCGCATTGGAGATGGTGTAAGCACCTGTCCTTTCAGGGTAACCGTTAGGGTCCTAGGCCTGTTCTAGCTGGGGACTTGGGACAAGTCCCAGCAGCCTCCAAACTACCAGCTTATCACTTTGGCATCATTCGAGGCAGCTGCTCCATCAGCAACTGAATGAAAACAATGCCAAATTTCTTTATTTAAAATAGACACTTCCTATTTTGGTTCCTAAGTGGGAAATCTATCTGCCCTCTGCTTCCAGCCCTCTGTGGCCAAAGCCCCCTCAATGTGAGGTATTTCAGCAGAGATCAGCAGGTGTCTGCCTATTTATAAGCAACCAAGCTGCCATGGGTCACTACATTCATATCTCTGAGCAAGAGAGGTCAGGGGGCTTATTGGAAAGGGGAGATACTGTGGCCATAGACAATGAAGTTTGGGTGGGTCAAAGAGGGCAGTTCAGATGCACCAGGGGATGGAGCTGTGATGGGTTAAGTTGTATATTGCTGCCATGGGAGTCAGCAACCCCAAGATCTAGGAACAATTCTGTCATCACTAATTTGTTACATGACCCCAGGCAAGGCTCGTGCCTTCCCTGGGCTTCAGCCTCACCACTTCTGGAGAAAAGGATGTACCATTTCATACACGGTACCATTTACTGTGACAACTGGCCTGCTATTAGAAAAATAAAGCTGAATCCCTATCTCACCCTTCATTCCAAGATATATTCCAGCTAGGTCAAAGATTTAAATGTTAAACAGGGAAGCCATTGAAAGACTAGAAGAAAGCATAGAAGGATTTTTAAAAAATATCGAGGTAGTGAGTGTTTGTAAAGCAAGAAAAATGACTAGGAGCTAAAGGCAAAAAAAGGTAGATTCCACTGTGCAAAAATTCAACAGCTTCGGTGTGATGAAAGATATCTCATGAAAAGTTGAAAGACAAAGACAAATCAGATAAAGTCACAACATAGAAGACAGACAAAGGTCTATTATTCATAATATTCCGAAAGCTCTGTTATAAAAAGTGCATTATTTTTTATAGCACTTACCATGGTCTGCAGTTACATTGTTTAGCTATTTGCTTATTATCTTTTTGTTTGAAAGCAGGATTTATTAAGAGGACAGAAAACTTCCACAGGGGGAGGGGACCTGAGGGGGTTGCCTGCTTGTTTATTATCTATTTCCTCTACTTATATGTCGACTTCATGAAAGCCGAGGCTTTGCTTACTCACCACTGCATTCCTAATGTTAGAACAGTGCCTGGCATACTGGAGTTACTCAATAAATATTTGTTGAAGGAATGAATAAATGAGCTTCTATGAGTCAGTGAGAAGCTGATGAACAATTCCCTAGCAAAATGCTCAAAGAATAAATAACAGGCAATTCACAGAAGAAATCCAAAGGGTCTGTGCCATATTACAAGGTGCACCAATCAGTAATAATTAAGAAATGCAAATTAAAGCAGTATTGAGATAATGTGTTTACCTCTCAGATTGGCAAAAACTAAAAAGGTTGAGGGTCCATGTGGATGTGGTGAAACACACACTCATTCCCTCTTGATGCACATCTGAGTGGGCACAACTTTGGAGCAGCGACTGGAAATGTCATTTGAGTCATCAAGTCCTCTCTGGAGTTTATTCTTTAAAAACGCTCCATGTAGAAGGATGTGTTCATTTAAAGATTACTTGTAAATAGCAGCAAATTAGAAATAACCTAAGTGACTTCGGTGAAGGACTGGTTAAATCATTTTGTAGTACATCCAAATAATGGCATATTAAGCTGTGATGATTAAGAATTTGGGCTCTGTGGTCAGACTGCCCACGTTTCATTTCCTCCTCTAGCCCTTATGAGCTAGGTGACCTTGACCAAGTTTCTAACCTCCCTGTGCCTTCATTTTCTCATCTGTAAAAATAGGAGAAATACAAATTCATGAAGTTGTGGAGAGTAAACGAGATAATCCATATGAAACACTTCAATAGCATCTGGCACCGAGCATTCAATAATTCCTACCCATGACTATTCCTACTAATATAATGATGACAATAACTGTGTAGCCACAAATAAGGGTAAGCTAGATCTTTATATACTGTTATGCAATGATATTTCCAATATAGTATTGTGAGAAAAGCAAGTTGCAGAACGGTAAGTATAGTAGAATCTGATTTTTGTTAAGGGCATCATATGTTATGCATAGGAGAAAAGTCTGAAAGGATAGACAGACTGTCAACAGCGGTTACCTCCCTGGGGAATGGGATGGGTGGGGGAGGTGGCTTTTCACTTGAGCAATGATAAGAGTTGTTTGAAGCAAGCATGTGTCACTTTTATAATAAACAAAAGATGTAAAGGGGGAAAAAAAAAGCTCCATTTGGAACTCTGAGGACAGTTAATCCCACCAGGCTTCACATCCCCCAGTCCTTGGCCACAGCCCAAACGTTAAGCCTCCCTGCTCGTCATCTGTCCTCTCCCATACCATCCCCACACTGCTCTGTGCGCCATCCTCACCACCCCTGACTCATCCATCTCCCCACTACTGCCCTCTCCCACCTTTCTCAGCACCCTCTGTAAGCCCCACCTTGCGGTAAACAATTCCCCCCACGCTCTGGATAAACTTCACAGAACACTGCTGTCTACCTCCCAGCCTGGAAGTGCTGAAACCTGAGTCGCCACAGAAGAGCTCACAGCTTTGCTGGCAGCGCCCCCTGGTGGTCACTGTCCACACTCTCAGGCCACAGGCCCCCTGGGGCTGGGAGGTGGGGTCTGTGCTCTAGCTTCCCCTGTTTGCTTCCAGACCGTTAGTCCTCCGCCCTCAGCCAACAACTCCTCCTTCTCATGCCATCTGGCTACTTCTCTCCTCTCCTCGTTGACTCTTCTTTTTAGCCGCCCCCTTCTGGTCAGCCCCCCCCACCCCCACATTCAACGAAGAGTTCGACATCTGGCTCACTGTCTTCTTCTCCACCCCAAGTCCTGACATCATTCTGGGTGAGTTTGACATCCGTGATCCATGTGCAGGACACACCCCCACCCTAGCCTTTCCATGCTTCCTCATCAGTCAGAGCCCCCCACCATCCACACCTTGCTGGCTGGTCTCAATGCTCTTTTTACCTCAGGAGGGTCTCCAGCCTTTTGAGCCCCTCCATTCATTTCTCCCACCCTGTCGCCTTACTTCCTTTCCTCTCCATTCTTGAAAATGATGACGATGATGATAAGGATAACAGTGAATATGTATGTGTCAGGCAGATACTATGCGTCTTACAACATCATTTCAATACTCTGTTCTCCTCACACTAACTTTATGAGGAAGGTACTGTTTTGTGCTGAGGCTCAGAGAGGTTGAGCAACTTACCCAAAGTCTCACAGCTAGTACGGGACAGAGATGCGATTTGAAGTCAGGTCTGTTTACCTAACTCGTGGAACATAGCCTGCAGGATCTTGCTTATATCCCCAAGTCTCTTGTCCTTTGTCTTTCTGTCACACCCACGAGGCGAAATCCCAAGGCTGGATACTTTTGACTGACAGTTTCCTCCTCCGCGCTTACACCCAGATGGAGGAACACTGCTGGAGAAAATCCCATCACTTTGGTGATTAGTCCCACTTGCAAGTCATAGTTTCCAACCTCAACGGGGCCCTTGACTAGGCTAAACAATCTTTCTAAGTAACTGTCCTGACAGCAGCACTTTCAAAGTTTCTCCACTGCCCTCTGGAGTCAGACTGTCTGGGTTAGAGTCCTGCCTCGGCCACTTCCTTGCTCCATATTGTGCCAGCTTTGAGGAAGAGTGAGGTGGACAAAAGGGATGAGGGGAAGGGGAAGTGACATGTACTGAGGGTCTTTGAGGTACCAGCCACTGTGCTAGGTGCTTTGCATGCAGTATCTCATTTAATCCCCATCCCCACCCCAGCAGGTCCACAAAGGTGATGTTCTTGTTATTCTTGCTGTACAGGGGAGCAGGCTGAGACACAGATAATTCAGGTCACTCACTAAGGTGACACAGTTTGTAAGTGGAGAAGATGTCTCATTCATGTAGACCGTCCTTATCTTGATGAATTACTGCAATAGGCTACTAAATGGTCCCCTGTTACCTATTTCATGCCCTTCGATCAACTTCCATTCTGTTGCTGGGGCAACCTTCCTGAAATGTACATCTGACTGCTATGACCCTGCTTAAAGTCCTTCCAAAGCTTTCCCACAGTCTTCAGAATGAAACCAGATTTCTTTGATCTTCACAATTTGGCCCCTTCTTCCTTTCTCACCACATCCACTGCCACCTGCCGATGATCCAGCCCCACAGAACTATTTTTGGCCACCTGATGACATTTTGCCTTCTTCTGACTCTGTGCTTTTATATATGTACCTTCTGGTCTCCCCCATGCTCTGCACCCCTTTCCTGACCACCTTAAATGAGCCTTTTCTGTGCTTTCACAGCATTTATTCATTGATCCCAGTGCACTATAATTTCCTGCTGACTTGTCTGTTTCCCTCACTAAACTAGGAACTGCTTGAGGACTGGGACTATGCCTCTGCACTCTCCTGGGCCATAGCACCAGAGACTGGTTAAATCTGTTTGTTGACTGACTGACTGACTGACTGTCTGAATGAATGGAGTGAATGAGGGAAGAAAGAGCCTTCACTTGGAAAATTTAGTGACATGAGCTGTATGGTATCTGGTTCTTGGCTGAAACTGCTGCAGTTTTTCCCCATGACTACAGTGCTGTGAAAATATGTCTGCACGTGGATCAAGACTGGGAGAGAACTTTCCACACAAAATTTAGAGTTGTGTTAGAGTGGTGAGTTGATGGATGCTTTTTACCCCCCCGTTTTCAAAATGCTCTTTAGTACTGCTGTTCGAGCGTCTTGGCAATCTAGCAGACATTGTAGAAATGGAATCTTGGGCTCCCATAAAGAAACCTACAACCAATATGTATTGATGCACAGTGCACCCTGCTGGGTTCTGGGTGCTGTGGAAAGAGGGGTGGATAAAGGCGACTCATTCTGATTCAGGTTCTCATGGCCGGGAGTCTTGCCAACTAGGCTGGATTTGCTGGAATAAAATGAGAACTTTCAAGAATTTTCCAAGCTCCTGGGTTGAGGTATTTTTTTCTTCCAAAGTTGGGCAGCAAACAAAGATCACTTTTGTTTGCAGTAAAATACTCATTCCTTCAATTTTGTCCTGCAAAGTGACTTCTACAGCTTTGGGAGTCAGGTTTGGTGAGTGGGGAAACTGACTGTCCATGCCTGGCTGGTATATAAATGACCAAAAATGCTTCCTTTTTCTGGCTCTTGAATACAATGTTTAGGAATTCCATTGGCAAAATGATGAAATTATTCCTTTACTGCTGAAAGATTTCCAAAACTACATATCGTGTATTAACTTTTAACCCAGAAGAGGCTAAAAAATAGGGGGGGAGGGGGAGCAGCACTCTCCAAAATCCAAGATTCGGGTGATGACTACTCTGCCATTACTGGGTGCTTGCTCACTCTGCTGTGTCAAGGCACTGTGTTCAGGACTTTGGGGATATCTCATTTAACAGCCTTTGGGGAAGGGACAATTAATATCCCCTTGCTAGAGATGGTGTAACTGAGGTGCATAGATATTCAGCTCTGAAATCATGGACCAGGATTCGAAACTGAGTTCAGTGGGCTCTACCACTGGCCTCCCTGCCTCTAGGTTAGTCTGACTATAGAGGGACAGAGGTATGTATTTATTTTTATGTAACAATTGTTTAGTGTTCATTTTGTGCCAGGGATATGATAAATGCTTTACAAACATTAGATCATTTAATCCTCACAGGCAACCCTGGGACAGGTGAGAAAATGTAAGCACAGGGAGGTTGTCACTTGCCTGGGGCTAGGTGGGCTAGTATGTGAAAAAGCCAGAGTTACAATCCAGGTGGTCATGTTTTGGTGTCTGGCTTGTAACCCCGACATCATGCTGGCTATATTACCCACTGTGTTTTATCTACATAGCTCTAGCTCCGAAATATTGAAGACATGGACCTCTTTTTATAGTCTTACAACAGATTTGTACTATCTGGAGTAATTTTCCCCATAAAGCTCTATGTTTTGCTCTCCGGGGTCTCCGGGGAAGGGTAAGCGCACACCTCTGTCCTTCTACAGAAAGACTAGCCTAGAGGCAATATTGCCAAGTGGTTAGAGTGTGCCCATGGTGCCCACTGAACTCAGATTTGAATCTTGGTCTCATGATTTCAGAGCCGAAGCTCTCTGAACCTCAGTATCACTATCTCCGCTAAAGGAGGAGGTACTTTCTCTTGATACTTTAATTTACTTCCTGTTTATGGTGTTTCGGAAGAGCCAGGCTTTCTCCACAGTTAGGCACTGGGTGACAAAGGGCTTTCAGATGCTTACCTCTTTTCGTTCAACAGAGACTTCAGGATGGCGCCCTTCAAAGGCAATCTGCTTGGGGTCAGGAGGAGCAGACAGAGTACCCTTCCCTACCAAACTAGTCCCTCCTAGTCCCAGCTATCCTTCCCTACCTCTTATCACTCCCGCAACCCTGCCTCATTCCCCAGAGCCAAGCCCAGACAATGGCGGCTGCCCAGCTTGGAGGGAGGGGGAGCGAAGAGGCAGCAGGCCCAACCCACCAGCTTGAGAGCTTCATTTGACAGGGGAGGAGGCACATCTGGTTTGGGTTTTCAATTCAATTCAACAGTGATTTATTGTGGGCCTGCCAGCTGCAAAGGTTCTGGGTAGGCTAGGCAGTGAGAGATGCAAAGATAAGTAAAACATTGTCTGTTCCCTTAAAGAAGTTTTCTAGGTTGTAGGGGTGTGTAGACCCGAATGAGCAACTTTTATGCAGCAAGCCCCATGTTGAGTGGTTTGTATTGCTTTCATTATGTGTTTGCACCTTCCCAACAGGTTCTGCGATGGGAGTTGGGTAAACTATTATAACTGCAGTGTACACATGAGGAAACTGGGTCTCAGAGAGGAAGTGATTGGCCCAAGGTCACATAGTTAAGAAATGACCAAACCAGTCCTGGAACCTAGATATGTCTGGTTCCCAAGTCCACATTCTTTTTTTTTTTTTTTTTTTGAGCTGGAGTCGCCTAGGCTGAAATGCAGTGGCACACTCACGGTCACCCAGCTTCGACCGACCGGCTGGGCGCCGGCGATCCTTCCACCTCAGTCTTCCAAGTAACTGGAACTACAGGCGTGTGCTACCACGCCTGGCTAATTTTTGATTCATTGTAGAGCCGAGGTCTCGCCAAGTTGCCCAGGCTAGTATTGAAACCGTGGGCTCAGGCAATCCACTCGCCTCGGCCTCCCAAAGTGCTGGGATTACAGACTGAGCCACCGAGCCCAGTCACACATTCTTAGCCCAGTGCTGTGCTAAGTGGGCAGCAGATATTATTTCATCGGCAACTTCCAACATCCCATTGAGGCGGATGTTGTGAGTTCTTTTTCCAGAAGGGAAAACTGAGGTTGCCTTGGAAAGTGATGAGATTGGGGTTTGAAACTAGGTTATTCCAGTCCACCAGACTGTACCATCAAAGAGGTAGACATGGTGCCATGGGCCTCAGGGCCAAGAGCAATGAATTGGCCTAGGGATGGATGGCTTCATGCCAGGATGGCATTTGGATTTAACCTTGAAAGATGAGATGGGGTTTTGATAGGTAGAACTGGGGGAGAGAGCCTCCCAGTCAGAAGGGATATTGTGATCAACAACCCCAAGAGATGACTTGTGGAGCATTTTGATTGAGAGGCTGCAGGTTCATCCAGCGTGCAGGCAGAGTACCCTGGATGGAGAGTAACGATGGGAAGGAAACTGGATACCCCTGAGGGTCTTCCACGTTTTTTGTCAAGCTGAAGTTCTTATTTTTTTAATTAAGAGCAGGTACTCCACCCCAAAGGCTTTTCAAATGAAATTCTCATACAACAACCCACGAGCAAACACACTCGAGACTCTCACTGTGTACATACTACTGTGCTGAGAGCTGCAGTGAATGCAAAAGAAAACAGCTCAGTTCCTCAGGCCCCCGTGTGGTTGGGCAGACAAGATACACACGCTGGGAAAATCAGCAGCCAGAAAAGGCAGTTGTGATTAGGGCCAAATGAGTTTTCCCCACTGTTGGATTTCAGGGAGCATGAAGATGGGGGTGGGTGGGGAGGGGCTGCGAGGGGAACCCTCACCAAGAAAGTTTCGAGACATAGATGGAGAGGAAGGCAGGCAAGCTTAAGGCCGGGCTGGGCAACCAGTGTGGCTGGCATAAAGGGCTCCAGAGAGGCCTCCTTTCCCCAGACTGCCGCTGTCTGCATCCATGTCTTGACCACCTGAAATTTGCTAGGGAAGATGGGGTTGCAGAAGATCAGAAACAGTCTGTGGGAGTTAGGGAATGGAGCTGGGTACCTGATATTCCTGAACCTCCAATTTTCTACACTTAGCCTCAATTCCTGGCAGCTCCCCCAGCTGCTGAATTGTATGTGTATGTGTGAGCGGTATTTTAAATTAAGCAGTGAGTGCTTTCAGCTCATCATAAACATGCTAAAAAGCTTCAGCCACGGCCTCAGCCCACCCCCGCCCCTTACACACAGGCAGCAGCTGGGGCCACTCGACCCCACACTCTAATGTGCGTTGCCTATGACTCACCAACCCAAACGACTGTATGTTTCAGTCTCCCTGGTAGCTGATTCCTAGTTGTGGTGAAAAATCTCAGTCCGATTTGGAAGGCAAAAGGCCTCAGCCCCGCCCTACTGACTGAGCATTCTACAACATATGGAGCGCCTACTATGTGCAAGGCATTGTGGGTAAGTCCATTCATCTCTTTGGGTTTTCCATTTCCTCAACTTCAAAATGCATGTAATAATTCTGCCTGCTTTATCTCTCTACCAGGGCTCTATGTCTTAGCCACACTGGCTTTTCAATTTCTAGAACATCCCTGAAGTCTTTCCCTGCCCCAGGGTCTTTGCACATGCTTCTTCTTCTGCTTGGATTGTCTTTGCTCTTGCTTTTGGCATGAGAGGCTTCTTCTTAACCCTTTTCTGTCTCAATGTAAACGTTACCTCCTAAAGTGAGTCTTCTCTGATCACCCACGTTAGTTCCCTCCTGCCCCTTCCTAATATTCCTTTTATCAGTGATGCTTCCTTAATCCCACTTACCTCTCTCTCATTTATATTTGTCTGCTTATGGCATGTCTCTCCCACCAAAATATAAGCTCCAAGAGGACAGGGACTTTATCTGTGTCACTCTGTGATGTGTCCCTCTCATCTACAGTGGTGCTTGGCACATAGTAGGCTGACATAAGCAAAACCATCTGGGAAATATTTTCTCCTGAGGTTCTTGCCAGACATATGGTTGTTAAGGGAAAAATCATAGCAGAACTGTGTCATTCCATACAAAAAAAAAATCAGGCTAAAAGGGAGGAGTTTGTTGAAAACAGTTCTGTTTTAGAAACCAGTCCTTGGAGTCTCATCACCAGACACAGTCTTATGAAATTAAACAAAAGGAATAAAAAGCTAAGTTTTTATTGGGTGCTTACTATATGCCAGGAACTGTTCTAAGTGTTCTACACAGATTATCTCATTTAATCCTCATAATAACCCAATGACGTCAATGCTATTATTAGCTCCATTTAACAGATGAGGGAATTGAGGCTCTGAGATGTTAAGCAAAGTGCCCGAGGTCACACAGCTAGGGAAAGGCAGAATAAAAGTTGAACCCAAGGCCATATTAGTTCAAGTCCATGAACTAAATAATCTATGCCACCCGCAGGCCCCACACCACCCCCAGGCACGCTTCTACCACAGCACTGGTAATACCGCAGAGCAGGGGTTTGTTTAATTGTCTGTCCTTCCTACTAGACTGGGAGCTCTCAGGTGCAAGGGTGGGGTCTTCTTCAGTTTTACTTCCCTGTGCCTGGAATAGAGCTTGCTGTAGAATAGATACCAAGCAGTATCTGTTGAATGAACGAATGAGTGAGGGAGTGAGTGAATCCATGTTTATTTTTTCCAGCTTCGGGCTTAGGGGTTCATGTGTTTTTCCCTGGTAAAGCGTAGCGCTAGAGAAAAAGGTATTCTGGTGCAAGCGGTCCCTGTCACCGCAGGGGGACTGACTGGGAAAACCGAGGCAGTGTTCTACAGAGCAAGGCGCTTGAGCCAAAGGGTTTCATTTTGTCGTCAGTCTAAAAAGTAGCTGGACCTGTTTAGGACTTAAACAAACTTTCAGTGTTCCAATCCCATCTCAAATTCTTTGCAGAATGAGGCAGGGTGTGGGGAGGCAGAGAGGGGGGAGTTATAAATAAACAAATACCCACAAACCGGCTGGTTTTTTAAACAGAATTTGCTTCAATCAGTGCTGCGCCACATTTTCCCAACTGGCCTCCGTCATGAGAACAAGTGGGAACTTTCATACTGAATGGCTTGACTTTTTTTTCCGACCAGATGAATGGCAGGAGTTTTGGCTCAGGAGGCAGGTTTCCAGTCCTCAGCACACAGTTTGCTGCCCTACTGTGCCCCGTCCATCACACATAGCATCCTGCACAACATACCCAGTCATTGCATCTGCTGCTTCGGCCCTTGAAAATAAGTGGGTCATTGTTTTATTACACCAGTGAGAGAGCTGCAAGCCTGTTAAGATTATGTCATTGATATTTGCGTGAAAAGGCAATCATGATATGCTGGTCATTTAACACAGCTGGGAATGCAACTGTGTTGTCATTGTTTAAGGTTCTCATCCAGCCCCACCGACTTCGTTTCACTGTCCAGCCAGTGTAAACGGATCGCTCTGATGTGTGTCACCTTTGAAATGCTGTCTAGCCCCTCAAAGGACCAAGCAGGAGCTAACTCTTTACACACCCTTGGACTTTTCTGCTCGTAGGCCCGGCAGTCTGAAGGTGAGAGAGGCTTGCTTTTCATGCGTGTGGGAGTTGTACACCCTAGCGGCAAGATGTTGTAATACAGTGTCGTTTGTCCACTAACTGCTGATCAGAGCCAATGACAGTTTTGGCTTAAGAACAAACGAGAGCTAATGTTGTCTGTGGGGAAAGACTATGTAGACAAGTCACGTGTCACAGTTCTGTTGCGACTTCTATCGCGCCCTAATTTTTTTTTTTTAGAGATGAGGTCTCGCCAAGTTGCCTGGGGTGGTCTTGAACCCGCTGGCTCAGGCTGCCCTAAATTTAGTAGGACCTGTGCTTTCATTGTAGTTATCAGTGTGCTTAGGCAGAGGTCTCTGTTGATGAAATTCAAGCATATTTGCATTTATCAACAGGTATTAGTGATGACAGAACATGAGCATTGATTATAGAAGTGTAAGTAGAGCTCGAATTCATGTGCCAATTTGTCTATTGCAACTCATCGACCCTCTTTGCTCACTGGCTCGCAAGCTGGAGTTTTATGGCATGTGGCCATGAAGGTACTCTTCAAAGAAAAGGCACCTGGCCATTCCTCTTTTGGTCCAAGTCCTTGCCAAACCAGCTCTATGCCCTTGCGCTGGCAACCTTGAGGTGTGACAGGCAGAGCTGACCTGATAAAGGATTCAGTTCAAGGGAAGGAGTGGCTTAGATAAAAATCTCCGGATCCCAATCACTATGGCTATAAAGAATTCGGGTTCCTGAATTTTTCTTGGTAACTGACCCAAACTGCTTTGGCTTCTGGGTGCTGTGGTATTTGTGTCATTTCCAGTTCCTGGTTTTGATCTGTCTTTACCTTATGAGTGCACTTTTCCTTTCTGGAAAATGGGGCTCTTGCTGGGCTCAAGTGCAAGAACACACCCAGACCTGGCATAGTGCCTGGCACAGAGTAAGTGCTCAACAAATGTCTTTTCCTTTTCCCTGGCTAGGTTTCTTCTGGTTCTGTTCTCTGTAACTCCAGTATTGGCTCTGAACCAGGGCCTGTTCCTTCCCCTGACTAGCAAGTAAGGTTACCTGGCCCTCAGACAAGCTGGGCTCCCTTCTCTGGCAGCCTTTTGTTGTCCTTACCTGTCGCCATGTGGCACTCACTGTAACCACAGGCAGACCTCTGCCAACTGCTGACATTAACCTATTGAATTCTGGCAGAGAAGAATAAGTTTTCAGACAGGAATTTGCATGTCTGGGCCAGATACAAGACCAGGAGGCAAAGCCACATTTACCTGCCCTCCCCAATTGTGAGCAAATCACCCACATTCTGGTTAAAGCCAGATGTTTCACACCCATGACTGCAATGCCACACATCAAACAGTTGCTTACAAGGAACATAAAGTGGTTTTCACATCAGAAATGTAACCTGTAGGTCACTTCTCAAATTTCCTAAAAGCAGTCACCACACCTGGGTATTTTTCTCTTGAAGATGACAACTATGTTGGGTGTCTTGTAGGGACTTTAATTTGGAAGTCCTGGGAACACTTATATGTGCTTTCCAAGAGGGTCTCTGATTGTTTTAATTTGCAGGGAGTTAATATATTGGAAAAGATAAGAGATCTTCCCCAAGCTCACCTGCTCTTTGAAAATCTTATTTAGTTGCCTTGGCGAACAGCCAATCCAAACATTAAAAAAGAGACAGAGAATGTAGAAATCCTGAATGCTAGTCTCAGTGCATGCCCAAACAAGAACTGGGGGGGGGGACATAAAGAGGAGAAAAGACAGTTTTGGCAGTCTAGGCTGCAAGTTGATCCCACCTCATCATGTCCAGTCCCCCATCCCCCAACATTCATAAAGAGGAGAGAGGATGTGTAGTGACATTGTGACAGTAGACTTTTCTGCTAGGGTCAGTTGCTCAGGCTCTCTAGGCTGACAAGTCACACCAGGGTGAAGAGTGAAGGATCAGTCCAGTAACATCACTACCACGATCTGTTCTTAACCACTTTGACTCAGTTTTTCTGTTGTGTTTGTTGGTTATTGGTGCATTTGTTTCTACCCATTTAGGAGGAGAGTAGGAAAGGAGCTCACATGATTGGCTATTCCATATGTGTCAGGCCCTGTGTTCATCCTTTTCTATACTTAATCACAATCTGAGGGACGCTCTCAGGTCCAGCAACCATGTGGCTATGATCTGAAACAGCAGCTTTTTTCTATGCATTCAGTGGGAGTGGTTTGTTCTGATAGCTCTGATTTTCCAGTGTTTTCAACATTAGGTAACACATGGTAAGAGGCAGGTGGTTACATGTTGAGCCTGTTCTTGTTGGAAATTATCTCTTCCTCCTTCAGATCTCATGCAGATGCTAAAGAGTGTCTGGAGTTTCTTCCATGCCACTTCACTAAAAATACACATTCATTAATTCATCAGGTAGCTTTATCTGAGTGAGGTGCTGTGCTTTGGTACGCTTTATATGCCATACCTTATTTCATCCTCACTACAAAGCTCTGAGGTAGGTACTGTCATTACCTTACTTGTACAATGAAGAGACCGAGGCTCAGGAAGCATATTGCAAGATCACACAGTCAATAAGCAGGAAACTGGGATTCAAACCCAGCTTTGTCTGAATCAGTGACACTATTTTTCCTCCACATAGCATAGTTTAGGTCCCTCACAGTCCTTGAGAACAAAATTCACCCTTTGGGAAGTTTTCCTACTCCACTTTATGCTAATACCAGGGGTGCCAAAAAAAAAAAAAATATATATATGCATCTTAAGAGATGTTATCTATGTACTACTTTTAGTTAGCCATAATCAGAAGTGTCCGGACACTGAGCACCTCTTGAAATTGCAGAAGTCAAATGTGATTTGTATTCATCTTTTGTTATCAGTATATATTGAGTATTGCAATGTTAATACAGTTTTATCCTTTCTTAAAATGTGTATGCTTTTTTGGGCACTCTTCGTAGTTACTACTGCTGCTGCTGCTGCTACTACTATTACTGCTACTGCTCCTCCTCCCCCACCACCTCCTCTTCTTATTTATTTATTTATTTATTTATTGAGTTGGAGTCTCACTCTGTCGGTCAGACTGGAGTGCAGTCGCCGCTCCCAGCCACCGCAGCCTCGACCTGCTGGACTCTGGCGATCCTTCCGCCTCAGCCTTCCAGGTAGCCGGAATTACAGGTGCGCGCTACCACGCCCGGCTGATTTTTTAATTTTATTGTAGAGATGAGGTCTTGCCTGCCCAGGCGGGTCTCGAACCCGCGGGCTCAGGCAATCCACTCACCTCAGCCTCCCAAAGCACGGGATTACAGGCTGAGCCACCAACCCCGGCTCACCCAGTGTTCTTACTTTCCCTTTTCTGCAGCTGAAGCTCAGAGACATTAGATAATGTGCCCTAGGGCACACAGCTCTTCAGTGACCAGTTGTTTCTAGCTCCAGAATCCTGTTATAACCACTAAATTGTATCACCTCTCTTGCCTCCTGACTGAACTCCCAAGTCAAGTATTCTCTATTATGTTGCCTTAAAATGAAAATTAAAATCAAAGATGATCTTATTCAACTGAGCCAAGAAGATAAACATTAGAAATAGCAATTAGTAGGTGGAAATGTTGCCAGGAAGAGCTATACAAAAGTATAGAAAGGCACCCAAGGGAGTTAATGATGGGGACGAAGTGGCGGGGGTTGCATGTTAATGGATTGTTGGATACTGGCCAGCTCTTACCTTCCTCCTTCGTGTCCCTCTCCACAACTTCTCAGGCTTCTCTAGAAAGCACAACCCACCTAGAGACAGCCTGTACTGCCACAGGAGAGCACCAAGCCAGAAACGGCAGGCTTAGGGCTGTGGGGCTCTGGACTGGGAACCATAAATAACCGCTTTAATGAAAACCAGCTTTAGCCAAAAGTCTTGTCATTTCTTAAGAGGTTCTGTGCCTCTTATAATGACCTAGTTACTTGAGAAAGGTCTAGCTTAGCATAAACAACAACAATAATAACAATTGCCCTGTAGTGAGCACTTACTATGGGTCAGGGCCTGTGCTAAACACCGACTCATTCAATCCTCACACAGCCCTGCAGAAATGAGTACTATTATATGCCCCACTTTACAGAGCAGGCATTGGGCTCAGAGAGGGTAAGTCATTTGCCCAAGTTCATACAGCTGCTTGGAGCTGGAATTTGAAGTCTGAAACAACTAGTTTCAGAAACAGAGCTCTTAACATAGCTGAGCTCGGTGGCTCAGCCTGTAATCCCGCGCCTTTGGGAGGCTGAGGTGAGTGGATTGCCTGAGCCCGCGGGTTCGAGACCCGCCTGGGCAGCGAGACCTCATCTCTACAATAAATCAAAAAATCAGCTGGGCATGGTAGCGCATGCCTGTAATTCCGGCTACTTGGAAGGCTGAGGCGGAAGGATTGCCGGAGCG
>NW_007249940.1:122913-124679 GCF_000164805.1 Carlito syrichta | reverse complement strand
CAAGGCTGGGTGACAGAGTGAGACTCCAACTCAAAAAAAAAAAAATGCACGTGTGGGTGTGCGTTACATACACACACAGACACACACACACAAACACACACACAGACACACACACTGTCTATGGCCCTTGCCCTCCAGGAGTTCACAAAAGCACTGTCTATTGTGACTTGGTTTCTTCAGGGGAGAAGAAATTTGAGTTTCTTGAACAGCAGTTTTTAATGATGCTATTAAATTTAATCCAAAGCGGGGGGCTGTGCACTGGTGAACAAAGAATTTCAAATGAGAATGTGTCTTTGATTAATCATTGATTCAGCCAGAGAAGTCACTACCTGAAATGGAGCTGTGACTCCTATCACATTAGCTAACTGTTTTTCCATCTATCATGTCTCGATCCTGTTGAACCCTCCCACGAACAAAAGTTATCTGTGCCCTAATGGACAATTATCCCATCCATCATTCCTGCTGGACTGGCTGATTGCTGGCAGTCTACTTGCCCATGGAGGAGACTTGCAAATGGTCACGACTGATGAGGCACTGGAAAACTGCTCATTTTTAGACATTTTAAATCTATGCAGAATGAACTTCTTTGCAGGCTACCCTTTCAGCTGCATTTGCTTTGTTGGTTATATAAGAGCAGGTACTACCTGCATATGCAATGTGGCCTCTCTGAATATTTCCAAATTCCTCCAGACACAGCCTTATACACATCTGTTAAAATGATGAATGTATCAAATACACATACCTAGGGTAATTCCAGAGGAGCAGGTCTTGTACTTGGGGCTCAGGTGGTTGGTCAATTTTGTCAGGGTGGCACCATCTTCCTTTTCCTTTCCAAGTATGTCAAAGAGAATTCCAAGTTGATTAGGGTCCAGTTGAGGACTCATGGTGCTGAAAATAGGGGTTGGGCGGACAGTGAGAGATGTTTGTTGAATTCCTTGGGATGACTGCTATGAGATTTGAGGACAGAAATGTCCCCTCACCATGTCTCACCCCAAGCCTGGTAACACTTTTAACTTTTGATGACATTACCCACATGCCCAGTACAATAGGAGTCACCAGCTGCCTAGGGCAAAAACCCAAAAGTTGTAGTTCACTCATCTTTGTTTCTCACCTCTGCATTCAGCCAGTTGATCAGCCCTGCCAAGTCTACTTCCTAAACATTCCTTAGATGTGATTCATTCATTTTCTCCGTTCCTGTTGCCACTGCTTGAGTTCAGGACTATCCCACCCCCAGTAATCTCTTGCCTTGATTCCTACAATCCTTTCCTGTTTTCTTACCTTCTCTCCTTTCCCCCTCTGTGCCCATTCTTCCCAAAGTGGCCTGAGTGACCATTCAGACATGCAAATCAGATCATTTCACACCCCCCACGCTCTCCACTTAATGCTTATAAATGACCTGAGACCAAAGGAACTCACAGTGTGGTCCTGGCAACTGTTAAGAATTAGAATAGGTACTCATTAGACCTACTGAATCAGAAACTGGGGGGAGGCACCCCCACCTGTGTTTGCACAGGTGATTCTGATGAGCCCTCAAATTTGAGAACTGGCTCCCTAGAGGCATTGTTCTCAATCCTGGATGCATAGTAGAATAAATAGGAGGGCAGGGGGTGGTTAACATTCCCATACTGCTTCTGCAGCCTAATTAAATCAGAGTTTCTGAGGGTGGGATCCTGTCTTTTTATTTATTTATTTTTTAACTTTTTTTTAAATTTTAAAGATGTGGGGTACAATTCAGGGTTAGGTATACAAATGTTCGTTATGCGGGT
>NW_007249940.1:120993-122893 GCF_000164805.1 Carlito syrichta | reverse complement strand
GCCGCCCAGGCAGAGAATCCTGCCTTTTTAAAGTTCCCCAGGTGATTCTAATATAGAATCAAGGCTGAGAACTACCGCTCCATAGGATGAAGTCCAATCTCTTTAGCTTGGCATTTAAGATCTATCCCCTTGGTCGTGTCTCCCATGTTCCCTCTCGTTCATTCTAGAATTGAATCACAGGGAGTCATTTACAGTTCTCTTAGACCACACAGTCTCTTACTGGTGTGCCTTTGCACACATCATTCCCACTGTCTTGTCCTCCTTTCCCTCCCTTCCTTCACCCAGGTTAACACCCTCTCATCTTCAATACATAGTTCAGAAGATACCTCTAAGGAAGAGCCTTCCCTGACACCCCCAGTCCTGGTTAGCTGCCTCTTCTCCATACCTCCACAGTGTTCATATTATAGCCCTGGACATAGTCTCTTGTTCTTCTCTGGTTAGTTTTCTGCTTTCACTACCAGTCTGAGAACAAGGATCCTCAGTAGATGTTCCATAAGTCTCCACATCCTGTTCCCTCTTTCTTGGAGTGCCCTTCTGTGCCTTGGCTGTGGCTTTCAAGATGCAGCTTAGCATCACTTCTTGGAAATCTCTGAATCCCCTGTCTGGGTTAGGTACCCTTTCTGTAAGCTCCCACAACACCCTAAACATAATCCGATCCTAGTCCTCAGCACATGGGGTTATCCCATATCCCGGCTCCTAGGATGCCTACCATATTATGGGTGCTCTGTAACCATCTGTAGAATGGAAAACAGACTAAATGAAGACCAATGTCCTCTTCTCCATATCTTCTGCCACTATTTCTGTCCCCCATTGCTTTATTGCAAGAGCCTCCTGACTAATTCCCATCTCTCCTTTCTCCAATCTATCTGAACACCTTCCCTACCCCCTGCCCCTGCAACCAAGTTGAGGCTTTCTAAAACCACAATCTCCATATCCCTGCCCTGCTCAAACACTTCCAGTGATTCTTCATTGTCTGAAGAGCAAATATCAAAGAGGCATTCAAGGTTCTCCCTTCCCAAGAGTGACCTGCCTTCCCAACCATACCTCCTAAGGAGAGCCAGCCATGTAATTTGTGGGCCCGGTGCAAAACGAAAATGTGGAGCCCTGTGTTAAAGAGTGATTTAAATTATCAAGATGGTGACAGAGCAGAGCATTCAACCAAGCATGGGGCCCCACTTAGTGCAGAGTCCTGTGTGATGACCCAGGCCTGTCTCCCTATGCATCCAGTGCACTGGCCAAATGCATGCACTCTTCCCTCAACTGCTCTGTAGGATCACTTTCTCCATGGCCTTCATCAGGCTGTTCCCAGTCTATTCTATGCCCCTGGCCCATCCAAAGCTTCTCTTCCACATAGACTCACCCTGTTCTTCAAGGATCTGCTCAAGTCTCATCTTCTACCATTCCAGACTATAGTCATTTCTACCACACAGGCTGATATCAAAAATTACTCTTATATGTGTGTAGTCTTGTCATTCTACTGTATTTGTGTTTCTTACAGATCTAACATAGTGTTTGGTACTTATATCACTTGTTGAATGACTCAGGGAAGAAATGTCACAGTCACAGTCACCGGGTCTGCCAAAAGAACCCTAGATACTGAAAGCCTGATTTGAGTCCCTCATTATTAGCTGTGTAACACTGAGTCACTTCACTTTTCTTCACTTTGCCGTCTATAAAAAGATGATATGGAGAAAAAGTTATTATTTTCTGCTAGTATTTTGTTCTTTCCTAATGTTTTCAAAATCTTATTTTGTTTTAAAATACAGGCCGGGCTCGGTGGCTCAGCCTGTAATCCCGTGCCTTTGAGAAGCTGAGGTGAGTGGATTCCCTGAGCCTGCGAGTTCGAGACCCGCCTGGGCAACTTGGCGAGACCTCATCTCTACAATAAATCAAAAATTTG
>NW_007249940.1:116651-120973 GCF_000164805.1 Carlito syrichta | reverse complement strand
GTGGTAGCGCGCGCCTGTAGTTCCAGCTACTTGGAAGGCTGAGGCGGAAGGATCGCCGGAGCCCAGCAGGTCGAGGCTGCGGTGGCCTGGATCGGCCACTGCACTCCAGTCTGGGCGACAGAGTGAGACTCCAACTCAAAAAAAAAAAAAAACAAACATATAAAACCTATTTTATATTTTATATCACAGAATTGCAATATCTGCAGTCTTTGACGACCGCATTCTCTTTTTGTTGTTTCTGGCTTCATTGTGTGCTTGGGAATTTCGGATTATAAATTCACATTCAGCCATACTTTATCCTTAGTAATCCTATGAAATCTGGGTTGAGGGTGTGTTTGATTCTTTCAGGTGCTTCAGAGCATTGTTCATCAGGGACTGCTTTGAATTAATTGTTTAGTCTCAAAGGCAGGGGCCATTTCTTCTTTGTCTATATGACCCCAGGGCTTAGCCTAGAGACTTAGGGATGTTGATTGAATGGACAGATAAATAAGGCACTCTACGAACTTCTCTCAAAGGCTCAGTAAGAATTATCATCTCTGGTGCTAACAAAGGATGGTAAGTGCATCAGGAAAATACTAACACTTACTGAGCACCTATTATGTGCCAGGTATCATTTTAAGTGCTTTGTGTGTATTAACTCTCTTAGTTTTCACTATAACTCTGTGTGGTAGGTACTATTACTATCTTCAATTTGCAGAGGAGGCACCAGACTCAGATACACTGAGTAACTTGGCTAAGGTCATACAGCTAGTGAGTGGGGAAACTTGGATGTGAATGTATGCACCCTAGAGACAAATCTAACCACCACCCTACATTGTAGAATAGACCAACAATAGTGACAGAAGCAATACAAAGGAAATTTTCAGTGCTGCCACATAGGCTGCACCAGGTATGGGAAGGAACTTGGTATGGTCTTGTATTGTCAGTTAATCCTAGCGTGTAGGGACTTTTTTCCCTCAACTGGAAAAGGAGCAGTTTGAAGGCAGAAACCATGGATTACAGGTCTTTCAAATGCTCAGCTGAAATTTGCTGAATGAACAAATGAATGTTTGAAATTAAACATGAGTATTTTGAATAAATTACTTCACATCTCGTGTGTCAGACTGAGTGG
Source organism: Carlito syrichta (assembly GCF_000164805.1). Classification (NCBI taxonomy): domain Eukaryota; kingdom Metazoa; phylum Chordata; class Mammalia; order Primates; family Tarsiidae; genus Carlito; species Carlito syrichta. The sequence continues at coordinate 119,862 of NW_007249940.1, read as the reverse complement.
TGATAAATCTTTCACTTTGTGTTAGAACCTGAAATGCCAAGATGTGGCCATGACATGGCTGGGTATAATGACATCTTACATTTATAATTTGTCCTGTTGTGTGGTACTAAAGATCCCCTGGGAATAGGAAGAAAGAGACTTGGATTTAGTCTTCGTAGCCTTGAAGTTGTCAGGAACCAAAGGCCACTGTGTTTGTAACCCGTTCCTTTGGCTGCTGTCCAAATCTAGGAGGGCCTAAAGAAAAGTGGGGGCTTATTTGCTCTTATCCTTGCCAAAGTCAGGAAAGAATTTGAGTGCAGACTATCAGTAAACATTCTGGGTCTTCCCTCCAGCATTGCTTTGGTAGAATCAAATCCCCAGTTTCCAGCAATCTTTGTTCAATATTTACCTGAAGGTGTGCAGCAATCCTGGAGACAGGGCTCCAGTATGAAGAGAAAGGGAGTTAGGCAATGAGGGGAGGTGTGTGTGTGTGTGTGTATGTGTGGTGTGTACTGGCTGAGGGATGAGAGGGGGATACCAGGATTTTGAAGCAATGAGAGTAGGGTTGGGAGGGAGGGTAGTGAAGAAGAAATAACTCACCAGTTCACACTGATTCCTTTTCAAGGTCTTTTCTTTGTACCAACAACTTGCCTGGCTCCAGTCTTAGAAGCCTGTCTTGAGCTGTTAGCCCCGATTTGGCAGTTAGTTCTTAATTTGGCTTTTCTTGTGGGTGGGAGGGAGGGGAAAAACTTTGGTATCTTGGAGTGAACACTGGCCCTGGCCTCAGAAGTTTGCCCTGATGACTGTGCCAATGTGTTCATTGCCCTGTCCTGCTAAAGAGTGTATAGCAGACCCTTCTCTCTCTGCATGCCCTCACCAGTTCAGGGCTAGCTGAGACCTTGTGCAATGAAATCTGGAGTCACTCCTGCAAAGTCAGCAACTACAGCTGAGGGAGTGGCTGCTGCATCCAGATGTGGTTCCACCCGGCCCAAGGTAACCCCAATGAGGAGGTGGCAAGGTTCTATGTTGCAGCCATGTAGGGCTGGGCTCTGTGGGGCCTGACCTTTTCTGCTCAGCCTGGCCCTACCACTGCTCTGGCTGCTCAGCTGACCTCCTTTTACCTTCTGAAACCTGGATATCCCTGCTCTGTTCAGCCCCACAGCACTTTGCTATTTGGTTCCTGCTCCATGGAGGAGCCTCTGACAGCTAGTTTAAATAAACCAGAGCCTCCACAAAACAAAACAAAACAAAACAAAACAACAAAACAAAAACAAAAACCCTGGGAAAGTCATTGCTGGAGACTCTAATCTCTAATGTGAGGCACATTGGGTTTGAGGAACATGGGGACCATTCAAGTCTGGGTTGCAAAAAATTTTGGGAGTTAGGAGCATATAGGTTAAGGTTGAAACTGCCTAAAAGAACTATATAGAAAGAAAAGCAGAGGAAAGGGCTTGAAGTGTTACTATGGTCTGTGAGGTGGGAACAGGACTTAGGAGTAGTTAGGGTTTGAGGAGGATCCATATGTTCATTCACTCATCCATTTATTCACCATTTCTTGAGGTTTATGCTAGATATTGAGTTGAACAGGAAGTTGGGAATTTAAGAGGTAGAAGAGTTAAGAGGGGATCCCTGGATGGATCCAAATGAAGGAGAAGGGGGAGGGTGAGTGTCTAGGCTTCCTCTTGCCAGGAGAGTACATCTGTTAACACAAAGCTGCATCTGTATCCCAGCCAATTCTCTCCCCCTTCATCCCCTTCTTTCTACCCACCCATGCAAGACAGGGAATCACGTGAAGGCTTCCTACTCCCCTGTACCCACCTCCCTCAGTGTTCTTTCTAGGCACTTAGCTGTGGCGCCAGCAACACCCCTTCTAAGAGCTCAGGCAATCCCCAGGGGCCGGTGGTACTGGTGGTGGGGAGGGGTGACAGCTTCCAGAGCAGAGCTGGAGAAGGTAGTGTCTGTCTGTCTGTAATTAGCTCCAGCTGCTGTTGTGAGGCAGTGCTGGGGGCCATCAGGAGTGCGAATGCATGTGTATGAACCTGCGTGTGTGGCGCCTCATTGCTATCACTCTATTTTTCACTGTATTGTGCGCTGGCTGCAGTCATGCTGCTCTGCAACCCTTCCTGTCCCTGAGGATCCCAAAAGACAAAGTGTTCCATAGGCAGCACCAGCTTGAATCACTAATGCTGCTAAGCAGGAGAACAGCAAATATAGGCCCCCCTATGTCTTGGATTCACAAACCCCTGCTCTCTCCTTCCACCTCTACTTCCTGAGTGTTTCCCAGTGAGTGAAGCCCCAGCACTTGAAATTAGCAACACCTCACTTCAGCACAACCTTTTGGCAAAGAGCTTTCACAACTGCCAACCACGCATCCTCAGGTAGCCCTGAGGGGCAGCATTTTACAGGTGAGGACCCTGTAGTCCAGGGAGATGAAGAGATTTGCACGGGGTCACCCAAACGGTCGATGGCAGACCCATGTCCAGGATGCAAGTCCTTGGCCTCCTGGCCTGGTGGCTCGTCCCCAGCAGAGTGCTGCCAAAAGGGCTGCTACCGGGTGGCTCCAGCTGGTGCTCTCTGTGTGCTCGTGAGAACCTGTCAGCTGTGTCTCTAAGACCTGCCTCAGCAATAGCATAACCGGGACTCCCGAATCCAAGCGTAGCCTGCAAGAATTTACTTAGTGCCCGCCACATACCCACCATTGTGCTGGTGCCTATGGAGGACACAAACAGGGGTACCGCACAGCCCCTGCCCTTGGAGAAATGATAACTCGAATGGGGAGACAACCCTTAGAAACCAAGTCCAAGAGCAATTCCCAGGACTTCTCTCGCTTCCACTAACCAGTCTGTTATCAGCGATAATGATGCATTTGTCTCTCTGCGGTCATCTTTCCTACCCAAGTCCTGGGAGGGAGGGAATGGGAGGGGAAATGTAGAAGAGCAGAAAGATGGGGCAATAGAGGAAAAACTAGAGTTCCTGTTAAGGCATAGTGTGAAGTTTATATGTTATAAATATGTCATCTGTGTTGGTCATACATATGTATGTATATGAATATAAACATAAACACATAATACATAATCACTTCCCATGGATTAACTCATCTATGTAGCTCACTCTGTCATTCATGTAAAGAGCTTAGGACAGTGTCTAGCACTTAGAAAGTACTGAATGGGCTGGGCTCGGTGGCTCAGCCTGTAATCCCAGCACTTTGGGAGGCCGAGATGAGTGAATTGCC
>NW_007249940.1:104391-116529 GCF_000164805.1 Carlito syrichta | reverse complement strand
TTCCCTGTAGTTCCAGCTACTTGGAAGGCTGAGGCAGAAGGATCGCCGGAGCCCACCAGGTCGAGGCTGCGGTGGCCGGGAGTGTGCTACTGCACTCCAGTCTGGGTGACAGAGTGAGACTCCAATTCAAAAACAAACAAACAGACAAACAACTTTCAGCTTGGCCAGCAGGACCCTGAATAACTGACCCCAACCACTCATCCACTCCCCTTCTGCTGCTGCCAGTTGTGTAGCCCAGCCACAATTGTCCTGCACCACCGGCCCCCCAACAGGCCCTGGGCTCTTTCATGCAAATACTGCCTCCTCTGCCTGGAATGTCCTTTCCCTCCTTCCGCTGCTCCTCCTGGCAAAACCCTCCATCCCTCAAGATCCAGCTCCAAACTCCTTCATCAATGAAGCTTTTCCCAGCTTCCCCGGGTATGTTCCTCTATTACAGCACCCACTGGACCATGAGGGTGTGTGCAGGCCTTGGTCCCTCTCTCTAGAAGGGGAAGGTCCCCAAAGGTTGCCTGGGACTGTACTGGGTTCTCTTTTATATTCTCAGTACCTCTAGGCTTAGATGCAATAAGGTATTGGGACTGTACTGGGTTCTCTTTTATATTCTCAGTACCTCTAGGCTTAGATGCAATAAGGTATTGGTTTTCTCACTTATGAACTAGAAATATAAATAATAGTTTCTACCTCCTGGAGTTAGAAGGAATAAAAAAGACAGTGTATATAATATTCATACAGATAATGACAACGAAGAAGAAGAAGATGATGATGATAAGGGAGAATAGTTAGCATCCATTCAGTTCTTTCTTTCTTTCCTTCTTTCTTTCTTTCTCTCTCTCTCTCTCTCTCTCTCTTTCTTTCTTTTTTGAGTTGGCATCTCACTCTGTCGCCCAGACTGGAGTGCAGGGGCACGCTCCCAGCCACCGTGGCCTCGACCTGCTGGGTGCAGGCGAACCTTCCACCTCAGCCTTCCAAATAGCACACTCTACCACGCCCAGCTAATTTTTGATTTATTGAAGAGACGAGGTCTCACCAAGTTGCCCGGGTGGGTCTCGAACCCACGGGCTCAGGCAATCCACTTGCCTTGACCTCCCAAAGTTCTGGGATTATAGGCTGAGTCACCGAGTTTTGGTCTGTGAGCAATAGGGAGCTACCTGCGGTTTTCCTTAAGGCAGAGGAGAGACAGACCAGGAATACAGTCCTTCCAGCGCCAGGGGTGGGGGCAGGGGAGGTGGAGGGAAGGGATGGGGGGCATTGGAGGGGAGAGAGGCTGGATGCAGGTGGTCAATTGGGAGGCCATCATCTCCAGGATGCAGGCAAAACATGGAAAGTGCTCTGAACCACAACTGACCATGGCAGTGAGAGCCCAGAGGAGGGAATTGCTCCCGGTGCACATCAATAGGTAAAAGCCTCAGGGCTGGCTGTCAGGTGCATGGGGCAAGGAGAAGGAAAAGGGGACAAGGACCCTGAGGTTCCAGCTTGGGTATGTGGTGATACTGTTTTTTTTTTTTTGAGTTAGAGTCTCACTCTGTCGCCCAGACTGGAGTGCAGTGGCTGCTCCCGGCCACCGCAGCCTCGACCTGCTGGGCTCTGGGGATCCTTCCGCCTCAGCCTTCCAAGTAGCTGGAGCTACAGGTGCGTGCTACCACATCCGGCTAGTTTTTGATTTATTGTAGAGATGATGTCTTGCCAAGTTGCCCAGGCGGGTCTCAAACCCTCGGGCTCAGGCAATCCACTCACCTAGGCCTCCCAAAGCGCGGGATTACAGGCTAAGCCACCGAGCCCCGCGATACTGGCGATACTGTTAACTGAGGGTGGAACACAAAACTATTTATAAGGAGGGGGAGTGAGGGAAGACAGGTGACAAGGTCAGTTTGGACTTGCTGGATTTGAGGTGCCAGAGGGACTTTCAAGTGGACATATCCAGCAGGAAACTGGGAATCTTGGCTTAGAGCCCAGGAGAGACATGGGGGCTGGGAAGCCATCAGAGTCCCAGTGGTATTAGCTGATCCCATGGAACTGCATGGGGTTTCTCTTCTCCCATTTTACTCCTCAAGGGCAATAGCAGGGGAGAGAGCCAAGCAAGCCTCAGTATTTAAGGGGTGAGGTAGGAGGACACCAGGTTGGTGTGAAAAGATATCCTTCTTCGGGACATTCCCAGAAAACTTGTCTCCTTCCTGTCAGGACCAGGGTCCTTGTTCCAGGGCTGTGCTCAGGCCAGTGAAAAAATGAGGGAGACAGGAAAGGAGGGAGGGGGGAGGAGGGAGGAAAGAAGGGAGGGAGGGAGAGGGGGGAGGGTAGATGGAAGGAAGAAAGGAAGGAGTGTGCTCTGGGAGGGAAGGAAGAAAAGAAAGGAGTTCTATGCACAGAACTCATGTCCACACAGGTGCTACAATGCAAGAACAGAACAGTCACTTCAGCTCTTCAGTCCTTTATTGGGGGGTAATGTCTCCTAGCAAAATCCAATAAATTAACAGCTGGGGATTTGGGTCAGAAAGTACAAACACCAGAACTCAGCAATGACCCCTGGAGCATTCAGTGTGAGCAACTGCGTCTTCAGTGCTACAGAGCTGAAAGCACATTCAGAAGGCATTTTTCAAGATCCAGTCTGTGCGAACCACAGCCGGTCTCCTAGGAGTCCTAAAACTTTAATTAGACCTAGCAGGTCCCAGAAACAAATCCCATAATCCCATAAATCTATAGCAACAAGTTAGGCATGAGAGTTTTAGTAGCATTCTGAATGCAAGAGACTCCTAACTTCCATCTTCTTTCTGGGTCTCTGAATAACCCTTGACTAATCCCTCCACCTGAAATATTTATCCAGGGTGGCCTTGGTCTCTCCTGAAACCCTGGGGACTTCTACTGATTTCTTGGTTAAATCCCTGGGACCACACAAATAATAGATCTGAATGCTTTACACACATCAACTCGTTTACTCTTAATAAATATTATAGACCTTGTCTGTATATGCATATATTTATATATAATATTTATAGTAACAAGAATAACTTAATGTAGGCCAGGCATGGTTCTAAGCACATTACATGAAATAACCCATAATTCCACACGAACAATAGGAGGTATTATAACTATCCTCATTTTACAGATGAAGAAAAAAATCACAGGGAGGTTGAGTAAGTTGTCCAAAGTCACACAGCCTATAACAGGCTTAGACTGAGAGTCACACCCTGCTGGTGTGGCTCCAATGTGCTATTAACCATCCGGGTCTTCTACAGCCCCAGCTAGCTCAGAATGGTTCTACATGAAGACTGTCCATATATGCACCTCAGACTGGTAGCATCACTGGTTGCGGTCTACAGTTCAGATATTTGAAACTGCTCAGAGTCTTTGTGAAGTATCTTAGAAGCTACTGCTTAGATCAGGCAGAGTCAGGGCTCTGAAGGCCTTTTCACATGCTCTCGGAGAGTCAGGATGTAGGCTGGGGCTTATTATAGAAATCAGAGTCGTGTGATTTTTCTCCCCATCCCTTACTCCTACTCCACAAAATGGAGTGCACTGTTTCTTTAGGTGTGGCCCAAGGAGAGCTTTTTAAACATGCAGATTCCAGGACTGAAGCCCAAATTCAGAGACTCTGTATCTCTGTGGAGATAGTGGCTGGAATATGCATTTTTAGCAAACTCCCAGACTGAATTAGTTCGAGAACCACTCTCTCTCAGTCTTTGAGAGGGTGTAGGCCTGTCTTCTGATTCTAGAGTTACCATAAGCCTGCCTAGAGGTGCTGCCCCCTCCTCTCACCTATTGAGTAGAAAAGCAGGGAGGACTAGAATGCAGAGAGCACGCTGAGGGCATGCCTGCACAGAAAGCCAACTCTTTTCTGCCACCACACCCCTTGAAAAAGTAAACTTTGTATCCCCAGGAGAGGGCAGGAGGGACAGAGAGAGGAAGCTAAGAAAAGCCTCTGGAAGCTTCAGCGCCATGGGCCCAGACAGGGGAGCCCCGGAGGGAGGAAGTGATCAGGGCTGCTGGATGAGGAGCTATGGGCCAGTAGCCTCAGGGGCAGGGATGGCTGCGGAGTGATGCCATACCTGCAGTGAGCTTTACAGGAACCAGAGTCCCAAAGTTTTCCATGGGACTCCTTTGCTCTTGTTAGTGATTTAGGGGCTGCACCGTTTTTGGTACTTTCTCTCCCAGAAGTGATTAATTTCCCCACTAGGAAATGGATAGCAATGCTCAGTCTGTGCTCTGGGAGAGCCAAGGAAAAGATTCCATGAATCGCCCGTTGCTTTGTTAAGTTCTGGTGTGTCTGCAAGGCTCTCTGAGCTACTGCTGCCATGTTTCTTAGCTTTGACCCCCGCCCCTGCCTTGGGGAGGTGAATCTCTCTATCTCCTCTCTCTTCTTTCTCTCTAATTTACTTTCTAAATAAACTATATTTTCCAACCTAAAAAAAGATTCCATGAATCTTTATCAGTGAATCCATCTATTTAATTATCTGGAAGGTGGAGTGTTTGCAGAACTAGTGAGAGGAACAGCTTGGGTACCCTCTCCTCTAGTGGTGCTGGGAGGGGAAGGTGAGGAGGGCCACTTTAAATGAAGGAGATGGTAAGCCCCTGAACTCTGGTGTTGTGAAACCTGCACTGAGCGAGACCATCTATTGCCATAACCTGTCCTCCATTGACGAAGCATGCAGCCAAGAGCAGAGAATGCTCATCATTGCTGACTTTTGTTAATTGCTTTCTTTGTACCAGGCACTGTGCTGGGATTTACATGATCATCCCATTCAATCTTCACAACACTATATGATAGCTCCTCTGATTACTGTGCCCATTTCAGATGAGGTTCAAATAGGTTATGTGACTTGCCTGGGGCTACACAGCTAGTAAGTGGCAGAGCCAGGATTTGAATCCAGGTGGTCTTGCTCCAAAACCCTGTCGACTCTGTGGGAAGGAGCTCACATAGAGATGTGGGGATGCCTCATCCTTACCCTGTAGCTCTCCATGGGCAATCTTTCGTTGCAGCTTACAGCTCTTGGTAAACCAGGAGAGTCACTGTATCTGCCATGCATCTCCTCGGGAATGAGTTCAATGCTGGTCCCAGAGGAAGGGTAGGGTGGGAGGAAGGTCTCAAAGTCTAAATCTCTGATCTCTTCTTTTGACCCACCCCCTAGGGCTGAAGAAACACTGGGATTGAGGGGTGACAGAATGTTAGGTCTGTTTGCTTCCTTGTACTGAGAAACCTTTTAATATTTTTGGAGCCCTAGTTCAGTGACTCAGGTAACTTGACTTGAGGGTATCCTTGCAGGGAATTCTATCTCTTATCTACCTCCAGTGCATGAGATTCTTCTTCCTTCCTCTACCTCAGTTGCATTAGATGGATTTTTTTCTTATCCCCCAAATCTCGAGTTTCTGCCTCAGTAAGTCGCCTTGTACCCTATTTTAGCAAGAATGGAAACTTCCCTTTCTGCCAACAGAGAGCTTCTTGGTACTTTCAGCCTTGACCCGTGTCCTGCTTCCAGATTCCTGCTCTGAGGCTCATATTTGTAAATTCAATAGTCTCATGTTTCTCCTCTCTCCTCTTTTCTCCATCAGAATCTACTTTTAGGGTGGGATGTGTCCAGATGAAGCTTAACAAGTTGACCCTCCCAAGGGGTTGGCATTTTAACTGATGCCAAAGCCCTGAGCCAAAGGAATTATGTACTTAAAAATTTTCAAGCCCTTGGGAGCGGATAGCAAGAGATTTGAAGGGCCAAGGGAACATTATTAATGCCCCTGGAATGCCACAAGGTAGACATAAAATTCAGGCTACCACCAAGCCTGGACCTGGATTATTTTGGTTATAATCAGAATCCATAATCGCCCCATCCCTACCACTCAGGGCTTTGACCAAAAACCTTCCAGACTATGAACCTCTATGACCTAAGCATCATTTTATCAGTGTTCCTCAGAAGGAAGAGGACTGAGAAACTTCATTAATTATCAAAGCCTATACAAACAGGCAGTAGTCATGGCAAAAACAAGTTTCTCCAGAGACTAATTTTGTTTTATAGCCTGAGAATTAACCCAGTCTCCACCAGACACAAGGTGAATTTCTTTTCTTGATTTCTTTAGCATTGATATTAACATTGTTCTCAAATCTTCTTCAGACCCAATTCTCTCAGTAGAATACAAAGAAGAAGCTTCTTAGTTTGCCAATCAGAGAAACTAAAGGTAGCTAGCCTTGGTCTAACGACCATCTTATACTTTTTCTCTGCCAACCACAATGTTTCTTCCATGGGACTGTGTGGATATGAAAGGGCAAGACATGCCTGCCTTGTCCTGTTCTTATTCATGGCTAAGGAAGTCATATGAAAGCTCGGAAGTACATTGTTTTTAGTATGGATCGTGGGAGGTTTTCCAAATGACTTCCTAGCCAAGACATTCCTCCCCCTCACCCCTGAAACAAATTCTGCACCCTAAAAATGATTTGGTCTCAGTGTTGGGGGAAGAGGGTAGATAGCAGGGCCTGGCTCCGTCATCATGGGATATTTTGAAGGGACTTCAACAGTCCCCAAAAGAAGGAAAAGAAGAAGGGCTGACTCTCTTTCAGAGCAGCCATTGGAGATGCTTCAGGGTTGATAAGCCAGCCAGAGACAATGTCCAGTCTCTCAGGAAGGTGGTAAAAGCATCAGACATGCTCGTTTCCTGGGGAGCCTGTAGCTATTTCGGCCTCTCTTTCCATTAAAATAGGAAGGCATTGAAAGGGACCACCTCACTGCATAGCATGAAGCCTCCCCATTGAGGCGGCATTTCTAACTGCGTTGAGGTTGCTCTTTCTTTTTACCATGGAGTTCCTGGATTCTCATTTATACCCTCCCGCTTACAACATCTTTCTCTGTTTCAGCAAATTGCTGCATAAAAGATGGAGAAGCCAGCAGGGGCTGTGCCCACACTAGTAGCTGTGGTGCATTTAAGACATTCAAATGCCAAGGGTGCGCGTCTCCCATTAAGTCCAGCATTAGAAATCAGGTGTGCACAGCATTGATGAACAGAAGACCCCCAAAGGACAGGTGGAGCTTCTGGAATGCTGGGGTGGGGGAAAATGGGTTGGAAAAGAACAAACAGGCATTTTCATTTTCCAAATTAAGAAACAGTGGAGAGAAATTCTTTGAACGCCATGGACCTGCCCACACCTGATTCAGATAATGATGACCTTCCCCAGGCCCAGTTTTCCTCTCCCCCTCCCCAAAAGACAGCATGAGCATCAGTGAGCCCGGTACTTACAGGTGCAGAGGAATTTAGAACAGGAAAATGGAGCTCACAGGCTCCAGGATGCCTGCCGAGTCAGTTGCATCAGATTAGGAGGTGATGATCTTAAGAATAAGATGTTTGAAAAAAAATCTTGCCCCCACAGCCCTCCAGTTTGTCTTCTCAGCCCACATTCAAATTCAGACCACCCACAGGACGTCTCCCATCCTGCCAGGCTGCCTGGTGCCTCTGTGCCCCTTACCGTGAGGGTGCTGGCAGCCACACTGCCTCTTTGAGCCTGTGGCCCGACGAGGTAGTCAGGCTCCTGGGATTAGGTTGGCAGGAGCGACTGTCCTCCAAACGGTCAGCCTCAAGAAAGAGAGAGAACAAGCAAACCCGAAAACGGGTCCAGGATACAGAGCTCCAGGTCCTTAGCATGTTCCTGGCGTATTCCGAAAGTGGCATCCACAGCAGAGAAAGTGTCCCAAAATAGCTCAGGCTGCCAATGCCTTGCTGAAACCTGAGAAAGAATTGCTGAATTCAAAGATCTGGGTCGCTGTGGGTGTGTGATCAAAGTGCAGATTTGTTGGTAGGAGGAACTCAAGCCATGAGCTTAGGAGCGACATGAGGTCACTGGGGTCACCGGCCTGCCTTCTAGTTTCCAACTTGCTTAAGTTGGTGGCAGTGTCAGAAAGCTTCCCTGTGCTAGAAAAAGGTCCTAGGGATGCTGTTTTCATGCCCGGGTCTCTGATGTGCTATCAATATGAAATAGCAATGCTCTATTTTCTGCATTTCAAACAAGGGAACTGATACTATGGAAAGGTTTCTTTAAGATATTGCTTCATAACTGATGAAATTCCCTTTCCAGTAGATTTTTCATTTCTTTTGGCCTTTGGCATAAGTAAATGCCAGTTTCTTAAAAATCAACAGAGACGTGCAAACAGTAGGGTCTCTGTGATTTTCTTGGGATTTGAGAAATCACCCCTCCCTGGCTTCTGACTGGATGGTGTCTGTACATTGCTGCCTATGGTACTGTGAAGGATGAGGTCCACCCAGACATGCTGCCTCATTTTTATATTTGCTGAGATCTTGGGACACTCTCCTTTCATCAGGTATGTTAAAAACTTTAGGACTGGCTGCAAAGAGTGGGGGTCAGTATGTGGAAAGGTGGGCTTCTTTCTTGAACTAGTGCTGGGGTTTAAGAAGAAAAAGCACAGAATTTGGTTTCTAGTTTCAGCTCTGCCTGTCTTTTACTATGTGAATTTGGGAAAGTCACTTCTCTTCTCCAGACCTGATTCCTCTTCTGTAATTGGAATACAACAATCTCTAACCAATAATTCTAACCCAATGATATTTAGTGAAGAGTAAGTCAAAGAGATGAAAGAATGCTATGAAGGAGAGGGCTTGTCACTCTCAGTAAGTAGTGACATTCTTCAGTTCTTCAGGGGACCCTGACTGGCAGCCACCACCTGCATCCACATGCCTATAGTGAGCACAATACATCCCACAGTACTAGACACTTCAGGCTTCGTGTCTAAGGGTCGAAATGATCTCTACTTTCAAGTTGTGAGACTTTTGGCAAGTAGCCATGATGCGCAGTAGCTCAGTTTTCCCATCTGTCAAGTGGGTACACAAATAATAATACAGGTCTACACTCCCTTATCTGAAACTGTAGGAGCTAGATATATTTGGATTTCAGAATTTTTGGACTTTAGAAAAGCAATATGGTACATATAACAGATATAACGCCCTTTAATGGGATCTGAAGCAGTACCCTGTGATCAAACACATTATGATTTCTAAATGGGATAAATGAATAGCCTCATGTCAATTCAGGCCCCATTTTGCCACCAAATTGGCTTGCCACAAGATTTCAGTTTTCAGAAATTTGGAGATATCAGAGAGACACGTAGGAAATTATGGGCAATTAAAGAACTTAATACTTATTTAGGGCTTGCAGTGTGCCAGGCATTGTTCAAATTATGCATTGACTATTTAGTAGGCTCAATAAGCCTATGAAGTAGGCAGTATTATTATTATTATCATTCCCATTTTACAGATGAGGAAACTGGGACCATAGAGGTTAAACAACTTACCCAGGGTCCCAAAGCCAGTTAGGAGCAGAGCTGGAATTTCATCCCAGACAGCTCAGCTTGACAATTTGTGCTCTTAATCACCTTCTCTATCTAATGTATGGAGTTAGAATGAGTCTTTAAATGCCTACGGGACCAAGCATGGCACTGTGAAAAAGCAAAGGTAGCCTGGTGGGGACAGAAGCCAACTGGTGAGCACATGCCCAGCTCCAGCTGACTGTTGCCATGTCCGAATGAGGATCCAAGTCTGTTTTTTTTTCCCCTAGAGAAGCCAGAAATCCAGCTTTCTATGTGAAATCTCCTGACTTTTAAATGTTGGCAACTAATTAAAAAATGTTAAAAACATTGTATGGGTCAAATAAAATCTGTCTGCAGTCTGGATTTAGCCTGTGGCTGCCAGTTTACAAGTGCTGCAATGAGGAAATAGATGTGAAAGTGCTTTGGAAACTTAAAAATGTGTTCTAGAAACAGAAGGTCTCATTTTAAGGTTAAGCCTTTTTTTATTTTCCCTCGACTGTGGTCTCAGTTTTTGAAAACTGGTGCTCCTGGCTTGATGGAGATGAAAAGTCAGAATTAAATAGAGACTTCAGTGAACTTGAACGCTTCATTCCTTTGGCAGGCTGGATAAATGAGAAGCCTAGGTGTGCTGGACAGGCTAAGCCTCAGAATTCCTGCCACACCCGCGGGCCCCTTCTAAGGAGTTTCCATCCACAGACCCTAGCTGAGGGAAGGAGCAGTTTCTTATGAATAGGTGACTATATTTGGTACCACGTGATCTGGCTTCTCCCTGGCAATAGCTGACTGAGCCAGGAGAGGGCATCTGATCCATGCACAGTCATTCTATAGGCTGGCAAGCAGCCTATGAAGGAACCCGGGATGACAACTTGCCCAACAAGTACAGTAATGACTAAATATGGACCAATGAGAGTCTCTCTCTCCAGGAGTTTGAATACCAGACCTAGAAAGAGTGAGCAGTTGGCAACAGGGGCAGAAGCTGAACACAGAGAAGGCAGGCAGCAGGGCTCATGAATAAGCAGGGCCAGGAGAGATTTACTGAGTCTCAACTATGTGCCAGACTCTTTACACATGTTGTTTTGTTTAAAATATTCAAAGAATGTGTGACGTAGGCATGTTACTATGCTTGTTTTACAGATGAGGAAACTGAAGTGAATTAGAAATGCTGGGGTTCAAGCCCAGGCCTGTCTGAGGTTAAAATCAGGGCATACAATAATGAACATTTGTATACCTAACCCTGAATTGTAGCCCACATATTTAAAATTAAAAAATTTTAAAAAAGGAGAAGATGCCTTCCAAAAATAAAAATAATAATAATAAGGCCATACAACACGGGCATAAATGGGAAAAACAGACACTGGGGACTTCTGAAGGGGAGAGGGAGGGAGAGAGGCAAGGGTTAAAAGCTGCCCATTGGGTACCAGACTCATCATTTGGGTGACAGGCTCAATAGAAGCCCAAACTTCACCATCATGCAATATACCATGTAAAAAACCTGCATATATACCATAAAATCTAAATTTTAAAAGAATAATTTCATCTAAAATTTAAAAGAATAATTAAAATGAAAATAAAATGAAGGCATACAAACCCCGAAACCTGTGATTCTTTTTTTTTTTAGTTGGAGTCTCACTCTGTCACCCAGACTGGAGTGCAGTGGCCGCTCCCGGCCACCGCAGCCTCGACCTGCTGGGCTCCGGCGATCCTTCCGCCTCAGCCTTCCAAGTAGCTGGAACTACAGGCGTGTGCTACCACGCCTGGCTAATTTTTGATTTATTGTAGAGATGAGGTCTCACCAAGTTGCCCAGGCGGGTCTCGAACCCATGGGCTCAGGCAATCCACTCACCTCAGCCTCCCAAAGGCGCAGGATTATAGGCTGAGCCACCAAGCCCGGCTAGCCTTCGATTCTTAAACTCTAGAGTGTTTCAGAATTATTTGGTTTAAAATGTAGGTTCCTTGGTCCTTGGTCTCACCCCACCTATTGAGTCAGACTCTTTGAAAGTGAAGCCCTCCTCTCTGAAGTCTGCATTTTAGCAGTCTTCCCAGGGAGCAGCGGATGCAAAATTTTGCTACCACATTTTTATTTAGAGAAATGCAGTTTTAGAAGGTATAGCAAGTACTGTGTACTGTGTTGTCTTTACCTTCAGAAACAATGTCAACATCAACAGATGTGGTCAAACTCCAGTTTAAAGTCTTTTGGAAATGGGACCAATTCTGCAAAGGAGAGGACATTAGTTCTCTTTTCTCATCAAGGAAGTCTATACTGACACGTTCCTTGAGGGAAGTTGACAGGATGGAGATGAATGCTCCGGATTTGTATAGCGGATCCTATCTGCTCTTCAGGGTGGGTGCAGAGCTCATAGCTAGCATATGTTCACTGAGTATTTTCCACGAAGAGCACAAATTGTAGGAACTCAGTGCATTGGCGACAAAGAACACAAGAGAAAATTACCACATGCACATAGATATATTGTAAACCACGGGAATTAAAACATAAACCTACTTGTTAGGCTTATCATAGAGGTACTTCTCAGCCCTAAGCGAGGTCCAGTGGGAGGCACAAAACTTCACCTATACCTAAACCACCTATGTACGCAATCCTGACTTGTACCGCCCAACTTTAAAATAAAACAAAATTTAAAAAATTTTGGGCTCGGTGGCTCAGCCTGTAATCCCAGCACTTTGGGAGGCTGAGGCGAATGGATTACCTGAGCCTGTGGGTGGCTCAGTCTGTAATCCCGCTCCTTGGGAGGATGAGGTGAGTGAATTGCCTGAGCCCGCGGGTTCGAGACCTGCCTGGGCAACTTGGTGAGACCTCATCTCTACAATAATCAAAAAAATTAGCCCGGGCGTG
>NW_007249940.1:98520-104371 GCF_000164805.1 Carlito syrichta | reverse complement strand
AAAAAAAAAACAAAAAACAAATTAGCTGGGCATGATGGTGCATGCCTGTAGTTCTGGCTACTTAGAAGGCTGAGGCGGAAGGATCACTGGAGCCCTGCAGGTTAATGCAGGGTTGGCCATGAATGTGCCACTGCACTCCAGCCCGGGAGACGGAGTGAGACTCCGATTCAAAAATAAATAGATAGGTAGATAGATAGATAGATAGATAGATAGATAGATAGATAGATAAAAGAATTTGTGTAGAAATTCCATCCATGCCTTTATTTACATCATTGATAGAAATGAAGGCTAGAGACTTCCTTCTAGGCTCTCACAGGACTCCCACTCTGGCAATGGTATTCAGCTGGTTTTAAAGTCTTCTGCCTTAAGGAACTCTCCCTGGGGAAATGTATGAGTCTGAAGGTTGCTTGGAGAGCCTCAAGTCAGAAACCGATTTGTGGTCTAAGTGCTTAATGGCATCAGACACTTATTCCTACAAGAGAAGCGTGTGGTCCAAGGGGTGGCACAGGTCGAATGTGTTGGCCAAGTCCCGCCTCAGCAGAGCTTGCATCCACAGTTGGCAACTTTTCTTTCTCTCAGTCTGTCCTGGGGACTTTCTTTATCTGTGTTAATGTCCTCACTTAGGCTAAAGCCAAACTCTGTTTTCCTCTCTTCTGGCCAGAAAGACTTCCTGTCTTGCAGGTATATGATCTTATCTGTGTTAATATTTTAACTCTGAGTGATTCCCTAAAGCAGGTCCTTGGACAAATGCCCATCCTCCAGGAAAATTGCAGCAGTCTATGGTATGGCAAGAAAGCCCGAGGACTATGTAGTGAATGTTCTGCAAAGAGCACAGAAATCTACTTCATTTACTGCCCTTTATTCCGAGATTGCTTTCTTCTCTTTTGGTGTTTTTAGAAAATGATAATTGAGGGTTGTTTCGTTTTGTTTAATGCCATTACGTGGAAAAATACAAATCTGGCAACCCAGTACCAGTCCCCCAATTTTTGGGCTTGCATTAGTTGCAAGTCTGAGGACCTGGTCTAATTTTGAGAGTTTGCTAGTGCCTCTAGGTGCCTCCTATTGCTGCTCATGTTCTAAGTGCTTATAAATTACCTGCTTCATAATCCGCAGCAGAATCTCTCCAAGGATTGACATCAGGCTTACAGCTCTGGGGTTTACAGTATACCGGTCTGTAGTTTCCTTATTTAAGAAAACTGGGACACTGCCCATTTGCAGTCCTCCGGTATCCCTCCTGTTCTGTCTGATTCCACAGATCCTTCAGGACGGCACCAAATGCAAGGCAGTTCCGTTTGCTCTTCTTCTAATGTTCTTTTCCCTATAGAGTCAGACATGCATATACATGTTGTTTGGGGAATTTGCAGCACATCCAATGAAAGCGTAATTCCCAACTAACAGTCAAATCCTTTTCTTTGGAGCTACCCAGAACACACCTACCCTCTCTTCCATATGACAGCCCTTCAGAGACTTGAAGACAGTGTGTGACTCTCCTGTGAGTTAAGAGCACCGGCTGAGTCAGACAGACCCGAGTGACAAGCCCAGCTTTACTCTCTCTCAGCTGTGAGAGCCAAGGTATGTTACTTCTTTTTGATTTCTCTCTACTTAAGTTCTTTAGCTGGTTTATAAAATGGGGGTAAAAAAATCCCACTTATTTTATTGTGCAGCAAATAACATAATGCATGTAAAGTGCCATAATGTATAACACAGTGCCTGGTACAGTAAGCACTCAGTAAATGCTGGCTATTTCCTTTATTTATAAAGAGCTGGGTGGGCATTTTAAGTGTCAAGGCTGTTGGGGAACAAGGGAATTGGGAGGGGTTCTTCTTCCCCGAATGATCAGGGAAGGCAAAGGACCCTAAAGTAGACCAGGTATTTCTTTAGCCTTAGGTTTTCTGTTTTCAGTTATCTGGCGCCTGTTTGCTAGGGCTAGGGGAGAGGATACTGTTCAAGGATCTAGGAAAAGGCTTGTTTTCAACAGCTGGAAAGCTATTTGTTGACATATTGAACCGTCTCTTGTTTATTCTTATTTTCCCAAGCAGCTAGTCATGCAATCCCCCAAACTCAATTACCTTTTGTGAAGCAGCAGGAGCATGACACCTCTTAGCTGTATTGATCAATGCAGACTGGGTGGGAAGTGAGGGACCTCAGAGATGCTAAGCAGCTATTGCTGGGTTTTTCTTTCCTTAGAAGGTCTCCCTTGTTTGTGTTCCTAGAGACTCTGGCTGAGCATGCAAGAGCCCTCACTCAGTAGCCTCCTTAGAAGCAGGCTGATGAAAATGGTGACAGCGGGCCAGAACTTGGAACCCTGGAGTGACCAGTGCCAGAATGGTTTTCTAACTGTAGCTCTTTGCACACACTGGGTTTTGCAAGCAATTGCATGATGTGAACTCTTAATGCCATTGCAGCTAGAAAAAGTTTGGAAGGAGACACACCCAATTGTGAACAGATAGAGGAATGGGACTTGTGAGGATGGGGGTGGGGCAGTCTCAGCACTTAAGCGTTATCTGTATGGAGTATTTCAAGTTTTTATCCTGAGCATGTATTCCTAGATTACTTATGTATTAGTAAACATAACAGAACATAAATACACGTTAGAGATGCAGGACATCGTTTTAAAAAACAAACCAAAATAGCACAAAATAAAAGCCAGCCATTGGGGACACTTTTCAGAGGTTACTGTTGACCAAGGATCCTGGTAGTGCTACTTAGGCTTGTAGGGGAAGAAAGGTTGCTTGGTGGGGGGAAGTTGGGGATCCCTAGAGAGCATGTAGGGAGAGGAGTGGAATGGGTTAGAGATACAACCTGGGGGAAATGTATCTTTAAAAAAATAGAAAATTTTTTAAAAACATATTTTTTATTTTAAAATTGTGGGGTACAGTTAAGGGTTGGTATACAAATATACATCGTTCAGGCACCCTTGTTGATAAGGGGTGTCCCCCCGTCCCCAGACAGATATTGACTACCGTTAATCTCACCTCCCTTCCCCTCCCTGCCCCCCCATAATTTCCCACCACTGTCAATCCTTTTCTTACAGTATTACGATAGATGTTCAAGGTCCACTTATGAGTGAGAACATGTGATACTCAGATCTTTGTTTCTGTGAGAGATCACTCAGTATTATAAACTCTAGTTTCAGCCGGGCTCGGTGGCTCAGCCTGTAATCCTGCGCCTTTGGGAGGCTGAGGTGAGTGGATTGCCTGAGCCTGCGGGTTCGAGACCTGCCTGGGCAACTTGGCGAGACCTCATCTCTACAATAAATAAAAAAAAAATTAGCCGGGCGTGGTAGCGCGTTCCTGTAGTTCCAGCTACTTGGAAGGCTGAGGCGGAAGGATCGCCAGAGCCCAGCAGGTCGAGGCTGCGGTGGCCGGGAGCAGCCACTGCACTCCAGCCTGGGTGACAGAGTGAGACTCCAACTCAAAAATAAAATAAAATAAACTCCAGTTTCATCCAGGTTGCTGCGAAGTTCATGATTTTGTTCTTTTTTATGGCTGTGTGGTAATGTTAACGGTGACCATACTTGAATGGTAGGATTAAAAGGGATTTTTTATTTTCATTTTCCTTATCTGTATTTTCTCATTTGTCTATAATAGATTATAATACTTGTATGAAAAAGTAATAAGTTAAATTTCTACTTTTTTTGTCTTGCAGGGGTTCTGACAAAAAAATAGAAATTTAACTTATTACTTTTTCATACAAGTATTATAATCTATTATAGACAAATGAGAAAATACAGATAAGGAAAATGAAAATAAAAAATCCCTTTTAATCCTACCATTCAAGTATGGTCACTGTTAATATTTTGGTATATATCTATTCAGACTTTATTTTTTATGCAAAAATCTACATGTTTGTTTTATAAAAATCAGATCACTATGTACTATGTACACACTAGAATATAATTTTTAAAAATTTTATTTTAAGATGTGGGGTACAATTCAGGATTAGGTATACAAATGGTCACTGTACAGGTAAAGTTTGAGTCTCACATTAGTGGCTGCTACAATTGCATCAATCCATTTATTCATGAAATGGATGGTGTTCTAGCATTAGGCATTTAGGTTATTTTTTTAAATGGTTATGTTAGAACATAATCAACAGCACTCTGTAGCTGTGTGACATTGGGAAAGCTAGTTAACCTCTCTGTGCCTCTTGTTTCTCATCTGAAAATGAAGGTGATAATAGTGCCTACCTCATAGGGATGTTGTGAGTATCAAATGAGAGAAAGTGCTTAGCCCAGTGCCCGGCACAGTAAATGTTACTTTTTATTGCTAGGCGTATTAATAATAATAATAATAGTTGTGGTTGTTATGATGCCGTTGTTAATAGAGTGAATTTTCTGTGACTATTTTCTGGATTACGGGAGAGTGAATGGAATTTTTCTCTTTGAGTAGTATACTAGAGTGAGCTCTGGAGTCAGACAGAGCTGTGTGCTTTTGGTCATGTCAATTTACCTGATTGAGGTTCAGTTTCCTTACTTGTAAACTGGTAATTAAAAGGACCTACCTTATAGGATAGCCATAAAGATCAAACGATATAATGCTGGTGAAGCCCTCAGTACCATTCTTGGAATAGTGGAAGAGTTCAAACAAGGTCAGTTATGATTATGATTATTATTACTACAAAGATTCAGTCATTAGTAGTAAGAAAATTTCCTTGTTTTGTGGTGTAGCAGTAGGGGGCAGTTGGCAATGAATAGAACACTTAGAGTTTCCAATCACTTGTCCATTTACAAAGAGAGAAAATGATTTTAGACCCAGACTGACCGGGGCTCACATCTGGGCTTTGCCATTTCCTAGCTCTGTGACCTTGTTCACATAAACTTCCCCAAGCCTGTTTCCCCATTTATAAAACGGGAACAATGTCAGTGCCTATCTTACAGTGGTTGCTGGGAGACCAGGATGATATATTGCATGTGTAGTGCTTAGCCCAAGTGCTCAGTTATTGTCAGTTGCTACTTATGAGGTTTATAACCGCCTGAATACCTCCCATTGCCAAATTCTGCATCCCTATACTTGTGCTACTTGAACTTCACTCGGAGGCTTTGCAGTATCCAGGGCTCAGGGACCAATTCTGCCGCTAGTCCGAGGGTTTAAGTGGTGCTGATTCAAAAAGACTGGAGAACTCTGGCAAACCTTTCTGCTAGTTCTACTCTGACCTTGTGCCCCAGTTCTAGAAAGCAGGCTGTAGCCCTGTTTCTTTGAACAAGCTATCACCTGGTATGCAAGACGGGTGTGTTGTGTTTTTCTTGCCAGCTGTTTGAAATCCATGAATCCCAACTCCGTGGCAGGGACACTGGCTGCCGGATTTCCCTGTGTGTCTCTGACCCTGGGGCAAATTGGCTTAGTTATAATCATGATTGCAGAGCTCTATTAAGGTGTTTCCTCCCAAACCCCATTTTCCCGGCACCTGAATTTCTTTGAACTTTTCTGATGCTGCTCCACTTGATCTCAGTCTCAGTTCCCTTCGCTCACACCCCCTCCCTGTGCTTCCATGACAAACCAGTCGCAGTGCCTATCCCCCAGGACTCCTGTATTTGCCTAGTCGCGGAGGGCATAGGTCTCATTCCCTAACCCAGGACCCTTTTGAGTCTCATCTCTTTAATAGTGTCAATTTCCTCTTCTCTTTGGGACCGCCAGAGGCGGGCAGAGTGGGGTGGGGCATAGGCTGGTGGGACTGTTAGAGGTGACGGGGAAGAGGGGTGGAGTTGCATAGACCAAGTGCTAGAGCGGAGCTTCTGGAGGGCTGTCAAGTGAAAGGCGGCCAGAGGCAAATGTCAGATCCTATATAGAGGCAGGAATCTGGGACCAGAGAGACAGAGCAAGCAGTAGCAAGTCAGGAGCGGTGGGGCGGG